>NW_021629786.1:0-99889 GCF_900700375.1 Denticeps clupeoides | reverse complement strand
TTTTTACAATTTTCAGTGAACTGTATATCCTGATATAATCAAATCTTGAACCCTGAAAGGAGAATCGCAAAATAGCTTAAAAATATTGTGATATTATCTTTAGGTCATATCACCCAGCCCTTCATCCAGTGTGGTTAGAAACTGGGAGGGTTATGGGACTGACGCTCTGGGAATAACGGTCCAGGAGAAGCGACAGGAATTACCCTGGAGTAACTTGTCAAGTTCCTTGGAACCGGTCGATATCTGGATGATTTCGGAGCGCCGCTGGTGAAACTCTGTGGCAGTTGTGAAGCCCATCGGTACCAGCTTCGCCGCTTCAGTCTGAGGGGAGGTGGGGGACAGAAGAGGGGAAATTATTATTATTTTTTTAAGATGTACTTTAAACTGATCTTCGCAGGAAGACTATCGTACCAGAATTTTATCTGCTTTGGCCTCACTGATGCCCTTGATGTTGAGAAGTTCCTTCTTGGGGGCATACGCTACAGCTTCGATGGTGTGAAAGCCGGCGTCCTCCAACTTTTTAGATCACTCGCACTGATGCCACATTGCTGAGGAAACAGAACACCATTAATTAGGAACTTAAATATTTCACGGTTATCTGGCTACGCAAATCTTATTTTTCCACCAGGATGGTACCTCAAGTCTGCTGAGAGGCTGAGGGCCAAAATTCTCCTCTTCCTCAGTCGCCGCCTCCACCCTGGCCTCGTTCCTCATCGCCATCCTGGATTCTGTCGGACAGCCCTGTTAAAAAGCAACCACAGGACATCAGAGCAGCCTCCTCCGTGGCCTAGTAATAAACTCCTGTAAGGGTGGAGCGGGCAGTCCGGTGAGGGTTACAGGTTCAAATCCCCAACTGGCAAGGGCACCTTTCACGGCTGCCTACTGCTCACATCATGCTGTGTGCTCTGCATCACAGTGATGACAAGAACCAACCACTGGGTCTGGGTGTTAGTAGCCTAGCGGGTAACACACTCGCCTATGAACCAGAAGACCCAGGTTCAAACCCCACTTACTACCATTGTGTGCCTGAGCAAGAGACTTAACCCTGAGTGTCTCCAGAGGGGACTGTCCCTGTAACTACTGATTGTAAGTGACTCTGGATAGGGCGTGATAAATGCTTATTATTTCGAAAATGTCGAACTTGATTCGCCGTGAGCCATATCGACATGCTCGATTACAGACAGCCCCGTATATGTAAACACACAGCACAACAAATAAAATACGACTTGCAACTGTAAGTTAGAAACGTAAAAGTCGTGTTTGTAACACGTGTTATTTTGCTGGTGCCTGAGCTTTACAAAAAAAAAGGCCCGATATACACCAGATCAGACCGGTCCGTCCACGACCCTGGTCCTGACCGTCGTAGACCAACGCAGACGCAGTGCAGGCGACAACCGAACAGCAACGACGCAAAACACACAAAAAAAAATACACAAAACAGACACGTACCGCACTTAGACGCCGACGGGCGAAAACGTGTCGGTTATCGGTAAATTTAGTCAAATACCCACGTAAGTTAAAAGTGGAAATGTGAGGAGGAGCAGCAGCACAAGCAGGTTTTTTAACAGCGCCGGCGTTTACTGAAGCAGGAGGCCCCGCGCAGGGAAACGCGACAAGGCGACCGCGTCGCCATCTCACTCACCTCTCAGCGAGACGAACTTTCCCGCTCGGCCCGGCGGCGCCGGTGACGTCATGACGTCCACGTCGCGGCGTGCTGTCTTAAAGGGGCAGGCGCGGCTCAAAACGCCGAGAAAGAGTGAGGGGACGTTTAGGAAATATTTCAGACTTTTGGTAACATACACATGTGAAACTGCAAGCATGCATTTATACCTGAAACGCTCGCACAGATACAGGTGAAATAGACTCTTATGTAACAAAAAAAAATTAACTTCAACGGTGTGTTAAACGCCCATATAGCATTAGTGAAGCTTTTCACATGTTCGTGTGAGGGGAAAAATCTTCACTATATCCGGAAGGCGGTTCTGTGGATTCTTGAGTGGCGACCCGTTTCATATCAGTAATGGTATGTTGCGCATGCGCAGTCCAAACCGGGCAGCGTCGCCGCTCTCCCTTCTTTCTCTCTGTATCATCTCAATACATCTCAGTGTGTCCGCGAAGAACTGAATTATGTCTTCATTGGCCCAAACTCCAAGGAATTAGCGAAGTTAAAAACAAATGAAAAAAATGCATGCGTGTCAGTTTCATTTGTGAATGTGTTTCACATGTGTTTGTGTAACAAGTCTGAAATATGTCCTAAACGTGGACTCTTAGCATCAGAATCAGGAAACTTTATCAATCCCGAAGGAAATTGCTTCGGAAATTGAAAATGTTTCTAGCAGAAGCCAGAGTTCATTAATCGATCCTCAGTTATGGAATAGCAGCATTAAATGAACGGTTAATACATTTAGTAATAACCTGTATTGAATTAGTGTTACACTAAATGCGACATTGCCCTTAACGGAAAACAATTATAATAATAATCGAAGACAGCTCCTAAAGCAAGGAAAAACACTTGCAGATTTTCACGACAAATTTATTTTCACAACACAAAGAATATGCAAAAAAGCACCATTAAACGCTTAGGCTCTTAAAGTGGGAACACTAACATTTTATTATTTACCAACATATATACAACAAATATAATGTTGCATACAGCTAAATGATAAACTGTAAACATTTATACATACACATTTCCAGTATTTACAACAAAACCGGTTTAAGTCAGGCTTAGGCCAGCAGATCGTCATGAATTATCTTCAGGACCTTGGTTAAGTAGTTCTTGGCAGGGGTTACTGAAGACACGCTGGCCGCTACCTGATCCATTCTGTCAGGGGATTGGAAGGGGGAAAATGAAAAAAATTAAACATTTCGCCTTCTATAATACGATGTTCACTATAAAACTGTACAATATTAACATGGTCAGAAAGTGCTCATTTCTAACCTTGTTTCACCAATATAGTTATGCAAGTGCTGGATCTTAAGACAGCCAAATGGATACGATGAGGGAATATCTAAGGTGATCTGGAACTTGACAAAGGCTTTGAGGCTGGAAAACAAGACACTGACCCTGGAACAAAAACGCAAAAAACATTACTAAAATAAAAGCTTTTATTAAAAAAATGAAACAAATTTAGACCTACATTGTGTCCGAACAACTAATCTCCAAAATCCCCAGTCTGAGAGCACCCCACTTCTTCAGCCGGTGGATCTCTTCGCCCAGGAGACGACAGCGGCTCACCACCAGGCTGACATCATGCAGCAGCTGTCAAGAGAAACACAGGCTGTCAGTTTACTGTGAATCACAAAACTCAAGTTATATGCATGCACTACCAGTCAAAAGCTTGGACGCACATACTCTGTGGCGGTTATGGACGGGAGATGGGAGGACATTTTAAACAAAAGCAGCTCACATTGCGATACACCTGTGAACAACCCAGGGTAATTCAGTGCTGACTGGGGGATGATGGGAGTTTTTCCTTTCCACTGTCATGTTTCAAATTCAAATTTTATTCGTCACATACACAGTCATACACGGTATGATATGCAGTGAAATGTTTTTTGCGACTGCTACAGACCACAGTATTGCAAATGTTGCAAGTAAACAATGAACCAATATGCAAATATTGCACTTTTACGTCTTAAACATAAAATATGTGTAACTGGTAGGGTGAAGGTGTGCAAATGAGTTAGTTTTTTTTTTTTTTTTGACTGCTGGCTTGGCTTGCTTAGTAGAGGCCTTGAGTATTGTTTTGACAGAAGCCTAGTGGGTAAGACACTCGCCGATGAACCAGAAGACCACAGAGTTACTACTACCATTGTATCCCTGAACAAGATCCTTAAACATGAGTGTCTCCAGGGGGACCGTCCCTGTATATACTGATTGCAAATACTCCGGATAAGGGGCGTCTGATAAATGCAAATAATGAATCAATTTTTCTTCAGTTTTACATGCTTCGACATCTTTTTTTTCATCAGAAGATGCTCATTAACACGAGCCTTTGGGGCTTATGGGCCATCTCCGTTGTCCAACTTAAGGTGGTTGAGAAACCAGTGGTGGCCTGGTCGGTAAGCATACCTTTAACCAAAGGGTTCAAATCCTGAACTGCCAAAGTGTCACTGAGGTATCTTTGAGCAAGTTAATGTGCACACTGCTCCATGGGCACCTTTGATGGAAGCCCACAGCTTACTTGCTGCCTTGTTTGGTTTATTATATAACCTTTGGTGTGTTATTTCAATCTTGTCTCTTCAGTTTTGTTCTATATTATAAAACATACAAGACCCATAAACAAATAAGTTGCTTCCAAACTTTTGATTAGTAGTTTCAAAGTGGTTTAAACCTACCATGGGAATGTCCCGAGTTGTCTGGTACTCCTCTGTCCAATTCTTTTTAGACTGTGTGTACTGGTAAATCAGCTTATGCAGCATATTTGCATGACACTCTGACTTATCAGCTGCGACAAAAAAAGAAAGATTTGGCCAACATGAAAATCACCAAAACGACCAAATGGTAGTGAATGTTTTACTCTCACCATCCAGCAGAAAATGGAATGAGATGTCAAGGAGATCTTGTTCAGACTGGTTGCTCAGGCCATGTTCTCCTATAAAGCATAATGCTGATACATGGCACCTTATCCTCCTCTTTTTAAAAAAATAATGTTATAAACAGTATCTCAAACAGGATGAATCTTACCTTTTGACTGCTGGAAGGTCACTTCTAACTGAATAGAGTTGTACAAAAAGCTGAACAGAGCTCCGCTGTTGCATTTCTGGCTCAGTTTCCATTCATTCACACTTTCAGATAAAAAAAAAAAAAATAATAAAAAAAAAAATATTTCATTTGGATAATCAGACTAGAATTGTTACAAAACCTCGATTAGCTATTTGTCTAATAAAAGTGTTATTTGGTGATGTATGAGAGCAAAGCTAACCTATCCAGGAGATGGATGTGGTTTTCCATCTCTCGAGTCTTTTTTTGCAAGATCACCAGCTTTTCCCCCAATGCCATCTTCTCACATCCCAACTGGGTAAGGTGCCTACACGCACAAAAAAAAAACAACAATGACTCCTAAAAATTCCTGCGTAAAATATTTTTATTGAAATGAATGATTTTTTTTTAATCACCATCTGAGGCAACAAACAGCTCACAATAAAACATACCTTTGTTTCTTTTCCAGAGCGACATCTAGAGTATCCAGTTCTAGGGTTTAAAAAAATAAATAAAAAATTTCAACTACATTACCTCAAAAACCACAGTAATGCTTTTTGTATGTTGATATGTTTCCTGCCTTTTTGCCGTGTTTCCAATATTGGTGGCAGGTCAAATGAATCTGTCACCGCAGAGTCAATTGCAGATATTTCTAGAGTACAAAATATACAAAAAAACGTAATTAAATATGGAGACAAAATCATATAGGATCTCTTTAAAGCATAAAGGTAAAACAAATTGAAAAGTATTGTTAATATATGTAATTCAGTTTTGCCATATTTCTCTCGTTTTGATTTTAAAATACAAATATATATACATATATTATATAAAAAAAAGTTGTGCGTAATGACATCATAAAGTGCTACTGTACAATATTTCTGCATACCCATCTCCAAACCATGTGCACATGCATCCAACTCTTCCAGCCACTTGTCAGCCTTCGTTATCTTCTCCCTCAGGCTCTCCTCAGCCTCCTATACTCGGTTGAGGAGGAGGAGGAGAAACAGTTTAGGATGCAATCGCACCAAAAATCACACAGAGACACGTTAAATTGAGTTCCGAAGAGCTCACCTGCACTGTGGACCAGTTCAGAATACATCCCAACCTTCATTTCATGAGAGCGGGCTTTACTTCTCTTCCTAAAATAACCCTTTCTCTCTTTCAGCTTGGAGCCAAAGCTTTGGAGCTAGTGGGGAAAAAAACGAATGAAATACATTCATGCTTTTCAAACAACAAAACATGATTATTAATATTTTTAAAATTACACACCTGTTCTTTTGACAAGACAAGCATTTCCTGCAGAAGGGATTTGTTTACATTTCTGAGCAGACTGTCCTGCTCCAGCATCCGCGGCTTTAATCTGAAAGCACAGACAAAATTATGTATTTATACTCAAAATTATAAAAAAAAAAAAAAAAAAAAAAAAAAAAAAAAAACAAGAAATGGGACACCCACCCTTCCACCAGCTCCGTCAGCTTCTCACACTCAGCATCATAAACCCTTTGTTTGGGGCGGTAAATGTGCAGCTCCCGCAGATGGTGTTCAATACTTTGTTTGTCATCAGGAACAAACTAAAATAAGGTAAAACTCGTAAATAAACTTTGGTAAAACTCGTTTTATTGGAATAAAACGAGCAAACATGTGCTTCCAATTTTAAGAATTTAACAATAGTAAATTCACACATAAAAACATACAAATTAACAATATGCAAAGCTTTTTTAAAAAGCTTGGTCTTCCTGTGAGTCAGGTGGATTTGGATTTACAGTGAAATTTGGTGCCCACCTTTTCGGGAAGTGCACTTGGCCGAGATCTGTGTATGACAAAGTCAATACCAAAGTGTCGCAGAAACTCGTTTACTGTAATGCTGCCATCTTCAACTTTCTGAAATGAAGAACAAAAAAGAAAGCATTACATATATACAGTACAGGCCAAAACTTCGGACTCACCTTCTCATTCAATGTATTTTCTTTATTCTCATGACCATTTACGTTGGTAGATTCTCACTGAAGGCATCAAAACTATGAATGAACACATGTGGAGTTATGTTCTTAACAAAAAGTGGAGACCTGACCTCCAGTCACCGGACCTGAACCCAATCCAGATGGTTTGGGGTGAGCTGGACCAACAAGTGCTTGAAGGAACTCCTTCAAGACTGTTGGAGAGCCATTTCAGGTGACGACCTCTTGAAGCTCATGGAGAGAATGCCAGTGTGCAAAGCAGTAATCAGAACAAAAAAACTAGAATATAAAACATGTTTTCAGTTATTTCACCTTTTTTTGTTGAGTACATAACTCCACTTGTTCATTGGTCCACATGTAAATGGATGTGAAAATAAAGAAAACACATTGAATGAGAAGGTGGCCTTTACTGAATATACACACAAACCAATTTTATAAAACCATACTTTAGGTTGAATACCTTGTGGAAATCAAATTCAGAATCCATTGTCTCATAATCCATCTGGGAGTCACCTTGCATTTCTGCAGATTTATACACTGCAACATGAACATATAGCAATTAGATCATTTTTCGCCAAAATGAACAGAAACATTTCAAGTTCCACTTCGATCACTCACTGGACTCAAACGTTGCTTCACATTTAATATTGGTGGAGTTACTGCTGGAGTTGGTGCAATCCATGGTCTTCACTGACCCTGCTGGACCTTTACTATCCCACAGTACATTAGGGCTTGAAGGGACCTGTTGGGAGGGAAATTGTATACATACAGTTTACCTATTTTCAGCTAAAATGATTGTAAAATTAACCAAATAGTCTTCAACTGAAGGAAAAAATTTACCATTTCTTGAATGGGTGATTCTGACTGTGGCCTCTTTCTTTGAGAATCTTCAGTCTCTTGGTGATCCTCGGGAAATGGTCTTTTCAGGCCTTGAGAGGTTGCTGAATCTTCATCATCCTGCACCGGAACTTCGGATGGTGTTTCTATATCCATTGTCTTATTAAGACAATTTCTGTCCAAGGTTTCAGACACATCCTCATTGGTGCTCATCTCTGGCAGCTCGATATCATTGAGATTGTCTACAGTCTCGAAGCTGCCATTGGGTTCGCAAGTGGTGTAATCATTCTGAACTGCAGCAGCAATTTTGGACATAACAGGGTCAGGATCCGTTGGTTTGGGTCTCGAGGGGAGTTTGGGAAGGAACCCTCCAACAGAAATGCGTGCTGTGAGTGCCTTGTTTTGCCAACTGCCCATGGTTTTCCTCTCAGAACCTTCAGACAGTGAATTGTTCCGCAACTCGTCTGAAGTCGCTGTAGTTCTCAACTCCTTCAGACCTTCCGTTTCAGTCAATCTCTCCCTCAGCTGAGGCAACGGGGCTGTGACGCTCCCCGCCACCTCGTTGCTGTGGTTCATACATTGTAATATGCTTTGAAGTTTTGACTGGAGATCTGCCAGACTCTTGCGTCTTGATTTGATCGGTTCCTCAGACCGGTTATCACCATACATCACTACAGAATCAGCGCTGTCTGCCACATGAGTGTTTCCTTCAGGAAGCACACTTTCCTGACAAAGAAACTCTGTGTAGTGATCTTGAGGATCCACAGGAGCTGGTTCATTTGTTCTTTCTACGCCAACAGAGTCTATAACCACAGTTTTACTTCTAGTGAATTCCATTTCATCCAGATCACAAGTCACTGCATTGGCAGACTTCCAGGATTCCAGGACTCTATGGTCCTGAATAGAAATGGAAGACATGGCTACCCTCTGCTGATCTTCAAAGTCTCGGGTTACTGAAGACACAGGGGATGAACAGACGTCTGGCTCAGGAGTGCCAATAAGACCAGTCTCAACTTCTGTCCTGGTGCAGGTTTGAATTTTACATTCTACTGTATCCATCCCAACATTTCCAGTGATTGTTCTGTTCATTTCCAGACCTTCCATCATTTTAGGACAATCAACATTGCTTCTCTCTACTTCTTTTCTACCATCATTTAATTGGTTTGAAGATGAAATGAATGTTAGGTGAACTTTTTCTTGCCTGGTGAGACTCAGTTAGAACAGTCTGACTTTTAGTCATTTCTGTGTCATTAAAATCTGAAAGGCTACTGCAACCTGTGCTTCTTTCTTTATCGTTTACTGACCTGAAGAACGGCTCCTCATAACCACACAACACTTTTTTCTTTCCATGAATTCCAGTCATTTGCATTTCATTGTCCTTCGTTGGAAATATAAGTGTTCTGTTTGTATCCTGGCTCCTAGTAATTTCCATGTCGTCATCAGGGACTGAGCCACTAGCAGGCCAGACATTGGAAACAATCTGGTTTAAAGTCAAATCCATGCATGTATTCGCATTGGAAGGAATGAACATGCTGTCTGTTTCTATATTTCCACCAATGACCCCAGTCATCTCCATGCCCGGACAGTCATCTGTGCAATTGTCACTATTGTAAGACGCCAAGCCTGTTCCCGATGGGTCATCATTTGAAAAACGGGTTTTATTCAACTCTTGATTGCCACCAACATCCTTTGCAGCGTTGAGTGAGAAATCATTGACCAACTCTGTGTGTTTCAAGGCAATAATTACCATCTGGTTCCTTGTCATTTCCATGGCATCTGGAATAGGTTTCCCAGTGAACCCAGTCTGGTTTGAGTGACCGTTTGCCTCTATGCATCCACTGATTGCTTCAGTCAGCTCCATGGTCAGTCCATCTTGCAAGAAGTCCACGCCTCTGTGAAAGGACAAACTTTTTCTTGGTTTATTGATTGACATTTTTAGTGAATGAGGCACCAAGCCAACGTTTTTGGAGTCGGTGACCACTGTTTGGCTCCTAGTCAGTTCCATGTCATCAGGATCCAAGTAACCATGAACTCTGGAGTCACTGGCCACAGTCTGGCTTGAAATCGAATTCATATAAATGCTCTGGTTGGAGGGAAGCAGGCTTCCACCTTTGTTGCCACTTGAGTAATTGTTGGCTTCTATGCATCCAGTGATGGCTTCTGTCAACTCCATGGCCTCGCCATCTTGCATGAACTCAACACCTCTATGAAAATGCAAACTTTTTCTTGGTTCATTGACTGTCAGTTTTTGTTCTTCTGTATGCACTGCAACCGTCTGACACTGAGACATCTCCATGCCATTATCTTTATCTGAAAACACAATGGTTTTGTCAAAATTGCAAATGCTCCTGGCAGGCTGTAATGAATAACCCACCATGTGTTTTGAGTCAGTGACCACTGTTTGACTTCTAGTAAGTTCCATGTCATCAGAACCTGAAGAACCAGAAGCTATATAATCTTTGGAGTTGCTGAAAGCTGCCTGGTTTAAGGGCAAATCCATACAAACACTCTGATTTGAGTGAAGCACTGTGTCATTTCTTTTAGCTTCAATGCATGCAGTGACTGCTTCAGTAAGCTCCATGGCTTCATCTTGCATGAAGTCAACAGTTTGGTGAAAGGACAGGCTTTTTCTTGGTTTGTGGACATACTGTTCCTTTTCAGAGCATTTGAAGTTGATTACAACATTCTGTCCTTGCGTAAGTTCCATACCATCACAATCGTCCTTTGAAAAAATAAGGGTTTTATTTGTTTCATCTCTGCCCATATGGGTCACTTCTATATGTCCATGGAGAGCTTTGGTCAGGTTCATGCCCTCACAATCCACCACAGTCTGGTTAGACAACATGCTTCTCCTTACTTCACCAAAAGGCTCCACTTGATCAAAGCCTTTAGATTTGATGTTTACTGTCGAAATACATGGAATTTGTGTGCTGTCAGAATCAGGAAGACACAATGCATTAGCAACGCTGGGAAAGCCACCACCCCAATGTTGATTTCCAAGCTCATGAGTGGATGCACAGGCAGTTTTGGAAAATTGAGTCTCAACTTGCCCTTGAACTCCAAAGGACCCACTCACTACTCCAGTAAGCTCCATCCCACACTCATCCGCAGAGAAAATTTTTGTGTTATTGGGATCAAGTCTCAAGGTCTCAGCTCTATTATCCACATCTGTAGTTTTGAATTTGATTGCAACAGTCTGGTTTCTTGTCAATTCCATATCGTCCTCATTGTTGGGCAAAGTTGATTGCTGCGGGCACTTATCCAGTGTAAACCTTGTCCAGGAACATCATAGTGCCCGTGACGAGGCCCTCCACCCTCAGTGTGGATTTTTGTGCGCTCTATCAGTTGTTGTTCTGGATGTCCTGTACTTCTCCTCTTAAGATGAAGACCCTGGGATTGAGAGGTACCTGGACGGTCTGATCTCCTCGATGACAGAACTGGAGGAAGATTTTCTTTGTCGGTTCCAGTAACATAATCAACATTTTTAGGTGCCACATCACACTTTTTGGAATTATCCTTCTGTGAAAAACCTGCTAGGAAGGCTAAAAAGTCAGTATCCCTTTCTACTTGAGTGTGGAATATGCTTTTTCCTGAGTCGTTTCGTTTTTAGAAAGTCCACTGGTCATCTCTGTTCCACAGTCAAGATTCAGGGACTCATTTTAGGTTTGAGTCCTTGTCAATAACAATAGTGTGACAGTGGGTCATGTCCATGTAGGCATCTTCTTCTGCATCAAAAACCTTCGTCTGATCTCCCTGTGCAGTGGGGTCAGTGAAGAACCTGACCTGTTTAGCAATACAATTGGGCAAATTGTTAAGGGTGTGCTTAAGATATTTGAAGAATTGTGTCTCATTATAGTATGAATACAATTACGACACAAAATGGTTTAAAAGCCTTCATGTCATTAAAAATGATGATAACCTTGTTGTTTAGCTGTGAGACGTGAAGGGGTGCCATTAACAGGTCATCCATGCCTGTATTAAAAAAAAGAGGAAATTAAGCATGAGCAGATACATTACAAGGCACCACAGTTAGAAATCAGTGCTACAAAACAATATGGCGGAACAGAGGAAAATAATTCAGTACCAGAAACGGGCTGAGTCCCATCCTCATGAATATAGATGCCCCTGTATAAACAGTTAATAAACACACAATCTGAATTTTACCACCAATTGGCACAAACATTCATTAACTGCAGTAATCAGATTTAGCCTTACTTTGTGCTCTCAGGATCTGTTCCTGTCAAACAGAAAAGAAAACCAATAATGTAATTTCGCCGAAATGCAACTGAAAGCCTTATTCCCATCAAAGACAAATGTGTTACATTTTAATAGACTTTAAAATAAAAAGGGATAAGAAAAATCAAATCAAATAAAAATATATACAATCTTGTCTCACATTTTAAGACAAAAACCGAATAAAAACATACCGCTGGTGAAAACATCTTGCAAAGGACTCCGTACAGGAGGCGCACCTCTTTCATTACTGGTGGGAGGAGAGGTGATAAATAAACTCTGAGGGTCTTGGTGCACATTTCTAAGCATACGCTGTGAATACTTACTTTGCAAACAAACGAATGTCATTTTTGGAGGCAAAGCTGACCCTACGTGAATTCCGCCTTTTTTCTGTTGGCCTGACATTCTCAGCCTGTTCAAAAAAAAAAACATGAGCAAACAGAAGAGATTTAAAGCATCTGATGGACAATAATCCAACAGGCAGCGTAAACTCATAAAGCTCAGTTGTTGCTACCTGAACCTCTTTCTGGTCTGAGTCAGAGAGTCTGGTGGAAGGGCGAGGTGCTTTTAAAATCTGGTAAAGCAGCAGATGTACGAAACAACAAAAGTAAATAACAAACAAAAATAGGCCTGATATTGTCATAAATCTATAAACTACGCACCGATGAAATCCTCCTTCTGCTTGACCCAGCAGGTTCAAAACTGAAATTGATAGAACGATTAGGTCAGTTTTTAGTTTTTTTATTTAGATGGGTGTGCGCTGAGTATCACTTTCACATGATATGTAGGATGAATAGGGATGGGTCAATAAGTAAAAACAAAGACTATATGAGCATGAATAAACGTCAACAAAAATTATACAGATAATATACACGACAGAGCGCTCACATTGATCTTCTGTTTCCCAAAGGATTTATTGAAAGGACATACAGTCCTTTCTGGCCTAGAGTAATAACGCAGCTAACAAGGCATCGATGTACTCACTCGAATCTCAGGGTTTCGGTGGGATCCATTACAGGCTGATAACGGAAGCCCACTCGGTCTTCAGAAGGATCACTGACGGCGCAGGGTTTATCAACGTAAAAAAAAATATATTATTAAAAACGGTCAACGTGGAGAACGGACCACGGACAGAAATTAAATACAGGCCTGCTAGCATTAGCTTGCTAACTATTAACACCTGAACGCGTTTTCACGCCTGCGACTGGACGTTGTGACTCGCGTGTGCGTGCGTTTTTAGAACAATAATTCATTTTGGGGTTTGAACCGTCTACTTACGTCTAGGCCGCTTGCATTTGACAGCCCTTTTCTGGTGTGTACGAGTCGCTGTTGTTAGACAGCTCCGGCAGTTTGAATTTAACCGCTCCCGGTGCTGTCATGCGCAGTAGCGCCGTTTGGGTTCTACGGGACCCCGCCACAGACCTTGTTGCCAAATCCGCGTAATATCCACGATGCGCACTTTTTTTTTTTACATCAATTTTTTCTTTTTTTTTTGGCAATGGATGGTCGTCGATCCCACTACAAGCTAACCCAAGGGGCCTTAAAAATACGAACACTGGTTGTGTCGCGCTCTGCCTACATCTTCACAAAAGCAAGCCATGGCATTGGTTGCCTGGTTTTATTCAAGATTCAACATTGATTGCAAATTCATATGAAAAAATTTGACAAGAAAATTAAATGAAGATCATTATTTCCCCGTGACGGTCACTTGCCGCCTTAGGGACGATTGGCCCTTATATTTATTTTTTCTAATAATAAACTAAGAAGTAGCGCCGGGACACGGGGTGGTAGAAGCCTAGATGGTACCACACTCGCCTACGAACTGGAAGACAAATCCCACTTACTACCATTGTGTCCCTGAGCAAGACACTTACATTTACCTTTACAGCATTTATCAGACGCCCTTATCCAGAGCGACTTACAATCAATAGTTACAGGGTCAGTCCCCCTGGAGCAACTTAGGGTTAAGTGTCTTGCTCAGGAACCTGGGTCTTCTGAATCATAGGCGAGTGTGTCCCTGTTACTACTAATTGTAAATCGCTCTGGATAAGGGCGTCTGATAAATGCTGTAAATATAAGTAATAAATTAAGGATAAAGTATATTAGGCGCGCACAGAACCAGATCAAAATTACCCATAAACTGTTTTGTAGGTGGAGAACGTCACGAAAACACTGCGAACGAAACATCGCACGTTCCACCGACAACCAGGAGGGGGCACCAACGACAAGTCCCGCAACCGGAAGTGACGATTATTTTTTTACCCTTTCAAATTTCCCAAGCGCGGCGCGCGCCGAAGCGCTTTCCTCGGATGTAACGTTGTCGCGGCGGCCATTGGGTAAAGGAGCACGGTGATCGTTTATTAAATATATATATGCTGACTGAGATGATTGTGATCGCGTCGAACTTTTCTTGCAGTCGACCACTGCTCGCTGAAATGAAGAAGGCCGGACAAGGTGAACCCAAGACGACAGTCACCAAAGCTCTCGGCGACAACCCTGCCAGGTAAAAATAAAAAACAACAACATCAACACGCACACAATTCCACAGCCCAGGGCTTCAACTAACTAACCGGCGATTCTGTCTCTTCTCAGGAAAATTCCGCCCGGAAAGTCCCTCAAAGCGTGAGCGCCGTTTATTTCCCCAAATTGGCCGTAAGATCCCCAAGCGGGCGACGTCCTGTCTGAACGCCGCCTGTCCGTCTTTCCTCAGACCCTCGACCCGGTATGCCGCGCAGAACGAGCTGAGGGAACACAACCAGCTGCTGGCGTCGACCAACGAGGCTTTACAAAAGCGGCTCCACGAAATGCAGGTGCGTGTTCGCAGAAGGAAAGTCTCTGTCGTTTCATTTTGCGTTTGTCAACCAACTCTCAGCACCACTGGCTTAATGGCATATAAAGCAGGTTTACCTGAAACTAACCTTTTTACAAGTTAAACTGGCTAAAAACAATGGCGATATTGCATTTTTTGTTTTTTTTTTGCACAGCAACACTGGTTTAGGTTTGTTTTATTGTCAGATTCTTGCCTGCTACACACCCCGAGCTCAACTTGACATCCTTTTTACACCGATTGCATTCCTTCGTATGTGTAGAGTAAATGTTCTACGCTGGAGCAGGAGCGTAGTGTTCTCAGGGGGGAAAACGAAGACATTCTGAAGCGTCTGAGGGAATGCCACGTTCTTCTTGTGGCCGAAAACATTGACCCTGGTAAGATACAAAGTAGCCTCTTTTATTGATTTTTTTTTTTTTTTTTTAACCTCTTGCTCACTCATTCATATATAGGTGTGTGTATGTGCATAATATTTCAGTAATGACTGTATTAACCTTTCAGTGGTGGGAGAGAAAATATGTCAGACATCGGCCCAAGATGAAGACTGAGAAGGGCGACAATGGTAACGCTATGCCACCATTCTGACAGTCAACGATAGAAGCCTAATAACTTTCTTTCTCTTCAGATTGTGATATTACTGATATTTGAAATTGGCGACACTGTTTTAAATGTCTGTGCAATATTCATTGCTTTTTTTTTTTTTTTAATCATCATTGTTGTTATTTGTTTGAACCATTAGAACCTTTCGGCAAGTTTGCTGGCTGAGCTGAAGAGGTTTGACTGCACGATGACCGACCTGAAGACACAGATGCTGGTGAGTGTCTGCAGGGTGAAGATCCTGTTGTCCTTCAAGTGATAATAGCAGTGAAGGTGAAGTGATTGTCACTTTCTTACACAGCAGCACAGCACACGGTGCACACAGTGAAATTTGTCCTCTGCATTTAACCCATCACCCTGAGTGAGCAGTGGGCAGCCATGACAGGCGCCCGGGGAGCTGTGTGGGGACTGTGCTTAGCTCAGTGGCACCTTGGCGGATCGGGATTCGAACCGGCAACCTTCTGATTACGGGACCGCTTCCTTAACCACTAGGCCACCACCTAGAAATCAAATATTGCTGTGTGAGGATCGAACTCATGACCTTCAGATTATGAGACTTACACACTACCTACTGCACTAACAAGGCTTGCATGGTGAATGCTGGAAATGTAAGGCGAATCGGGGTGAAACGTTTTAAATTAAGCTCTTATTCATGCCCCCAGGAGATTAAAAACCACATGAAGGAGGTTAATGAAGCCCGAGAGAAACTGAAGGTGAATTCTGCGTCCTACATCTCGGAGGTTAAAGAAATGGAACTAGCTCTGGAGGAAGCAGAAGCGCTGTTACAGTGAAAGATTTTATTGTTGTTATTATTATTATTGTCTGAATGGTAATTGTAATTAAATGTTCTTTTTGACTGGTCTTTTCTTTATTTATTCATTCTTGAGTTTGATGATAATACAACAAAGGATATCCATGCTTTATTCTATGAAATCATTCATGTATTAGGACATAATTTAACACACAAGAAAATGCATCAAGAAAGCACTGATCCTGCTATTCTGGTCTGACACTGGTATTTAAAATAATGTGGTTGAGACTGTTTCTGAGGTGGGGGAAAAAAAGAAGCCTTATCCAGAGCAACTTACAATCAGTAGTTACAGGGACAGTCCCCCTGGACACACTCAGCGTTAAATGTCTTGCTCAGTAAGTGGGGTTTGAACCTGGGACTTTGTGGTCTTGGCTTATAGGCTACTACCACCACTCAAACAAATTAAGACATTTAAGCAAACATTTATAAATACAAGCATAATAATATACAAGCCATATTGATATTATGCATAATTTTATATATATTTATATATAAATAAAAGACACTGTATACTATGTATACTGCTCTGTTGGCAACAAACATCTTGAATTTGGAAAGAGCCTAAAAGTGACAGTCACGCCTCTTTTCTATTTATCTGTTTATCAGTTGAGCCACTGAGGCTCTTCATACTGCAGCTAAAGACCTAAAGATCTATTTTAAGACCCTACTTTTTTTTTTTTTACAATAGTGATGTTCATAGCCAGGGTCCTAGTGAACCAGTAGCAGAATGAAGAACAGCAGAGCAACATGATAGCGATAGTAGTAGATAATGACAGAAAATGCTTTTCAAACGTGTCCGATGTGGATCAAATCATTTTTTGACTACATATGGATTGTCGAAAATGTTTAATGTAGATACTGAGGTGTTCGTTTGGCTGCTTTGGACAGGTGCCATGTTGGTTTTGTAGTAGTACAGGAACAAGATGAACCCTTTGAGGAATTAACATTTTTAAGATGAAACATTTTAGAAACATTTTGAAACATTTTAATGCCAAAAAAACACTTTTTGCTGCCCACCTTGAAAGGAGTTGAGGATGGTGAAGATGTAGTAGGATGGAACCCGCAAGGCTCCGTAACTGAAGAAGGCAAAGCCCCAGCTGAGACCCAGGCTGCAGAAGAGGCCGACAATGGTGAAGATGCCTGCTCTGCCGGACAACTGCGAGCTGCCAATTTTACTGCGAAGGAGGTGGAGCCAGTGCAGCATGATGATGAAGGTGATGAAGGTGAAGAGGAAGATCAGGCTGTAGTAACTGGTGTTCACCACATAGTGAAGGAAGGAGTCCGTGATCCAGCACCTGGTGGAAAAGACTGTGTGTGGGTGTGTGTGTATATATATATAAAACACAGATATTAATCAATATTAGAGTTATGTTTCTTTTAAAGTCTTCAAAACACAGTCCTACTAATATTCTCTTTTTTTTGTACTAAGTACTGGTGTTATTGTTGATATGAAAAGCGATGCAAATAACGTGCACTCACATACTGACACTGTTTCCAGAATATGTGGTGATCGTCAGGTTGCCGTACTTCCCGACTGAGAAAATTCCCATCACCACAAACATGGAAGGAGCTGAGGAGATGGGAAAGTTCATTTGTTCCTGAACTTCTGAAAAAAGCACAACTATGCTGTGTATCATATTGTCCATGGGTGCTAGTAGCCTAGTGGGTAACACACTTGCTAATGAACCAGAAGACCCAGGTTCAAATCCCGCTTACTACTATTGTGTCCCTGAGCAAGACACTTAACCCTAAATTGCTCCAGGGGGACTGTCCCTGTAACTACTGATTGTAAGTCGCTCTGGATAAGGACGTCTGAAAAATTCTGTAAATGTAAATGCTGTAAATGTCCTGTGTAGATTTTCACCACAGTATTTACATAAACAGATAAAATAAATTGAATTACAATAGACTGGTGGAATTAAATAATTCAGAATTGGGAAGTTAGTGAGCTGGTTCCTGCCTTTCAAAATTTATATTGTGTTATGGGTGACAGAAAACATTCAAATCAAATATTTTTTTTATTAATCTTCAGTGGGTCAATAGCTTTATTTTTTACATTTTGTGACATTGTTGAGAAGCCAATTTGGAAAAATCTTGATTTGGAACAAGTATCACATACATAAAAAAAAGACATCGATTATTAAAGCAGATGATAATGGATTGGAGGAGGAGATGGAAACTCACCCCACCCGGCGATGCAGACCTTCACCATGTAGTTGTGGATGTCTGATGAGGAATACCTGTAGATTTGCAGGCAGAGGTGGAATGCCTCCACCGCAAACCAGTTAAAAGAAGACAACATGAAGTAATGCATGAGGCTGGCGACGGCCTTGCATAAGATAACGTTATTCAGGTTGGTCATCCATGTGTTTGACAGGAACAGGAGGTTCAGTAGGAACAAGGCCACGAAAAGGTTGGCGAGGATCTTGGAACCGTGTCTGGTGTTTCTGTGACATGAAGGACAAGGTCATTAGAATCTGTTGTTTTACAGTCCAGTCATTAGTCAAACACCAACAAGACATAGCGAGGACAGTTGAGAAGATCATCGGAGTCTCTCTTCCCTCCATGACAGACATTCACCCCACACACTGCATCCGGAAACACACCCCTCACACTCTGACACACACAAACTACCTCCTCTATGAGGTACATCGTAACATTTTTTAAAGTCATTAATTGTCACGTCACACATGGTGCACGTAGTGAAATGTGTCCTCTATATTTAACCCACCACCCTAGTGATCAGTGGGCAGCCATGAAAGGACCCTTGATCAAGAGGACCTCAGTATGGGATTTGAACCCGAAACCTTTCGATTATTGAACGCATTGGCAGGTGCACGGTTCCATTTTGCGCAGCGGCATCATTGCACTGCTTCTTCTGTTTGGACGTCATGCAGTCTGGTTTGTCAATGTCACACACGTGCACTCTATGTCAGTATGTGACTTTGTTTAAATGTCACATGTAGCACCAGGTTCTGGAAAAATGTTGCTTCGTTTCACTATGTACTCTCCAACCTGTAATTAGCTGAAATTACAATAAAGCTCACTTGAACTTGAACTTGAAATAGTTTAAAGATGTCGGTATTTTGTTGAATTTAAGCCAATCAGATGGTAGACAAAGGCACAGGCTTCTGGCTTCGGCTTCAATAAGTTCCACGTACCTGACCACAGCATGCTTCAGCAGTGCAATGCCAAGGAAAAACATTGACATCCCGCACCCAATGTAGGTGATGTACGTCAGCGTGTCCAAGTCCACTTTGGAGATGTAATTGGATGGATCCTGAGTCTGACGTACAGAATGAAAGCGTCCAGCTGAGAACCAGTGCAGCATGCCGTGATGATCTTAGTAAAGCGGGGGCGACCACACATCAGCACAGCAAAGAAAGTCAGGTGGGAAATTCACAGGTTACAGTGCCATTTAACAGGCTTGTGAAGCAGCCGTCAGTTGTCCAGTTGGTTGCATTTCCTAGGGGGTAAATATAATTCCCCTCAGCCGTCTTTAAACTAACAATCATTCGAAATGCTTTAATAGAACCACGAAATAATCACAATACCTTCTCCATCCCAGGATGAGCAAGTGTAGTTTCTTGTCCCCTCCTGTGAAAAACGAGTATTGGATGAGGACTACTTTCAAGGCATTTAAAAATATATTCATGTACCTTGTCCAATTTGATGTTTAGTCTGATTGGATTGGAGAGATTAGAGACATTCACTCCCATCTCAATGGCATAAATGGAATTATAGAGAGTATTCTGAGTATCCTAAAGACAAACAAATGAAAAACGTTGTGTAGAAATTTATGGAACTCTAACAGAATTAAAAGATTGAAAAGTATCATTTTAAATAAACAATACAATCATTCTGAAGCAAGAATTGTGAAGAATTGTGTGACAGAGTTGTTGGTTGAGGATTATATGGAGTTGGCATTTGCAACCTGTGACCTGTGTATGAGCTACTTTAATCGAAACATTAATATTCTTTTTCTTAATATACTGATCAGTATATAAGTTACAACATTCTTGCAGTTCCATATATAGTTCCTGACAAAAGTCTTGTTGCTTGTGTGCAAATTGACCTCAAGTGCCGCTGCAATCTATTTTTCATCAAGATTTGTTTTACAAGAAATGGCTCATTTTATTCCCAATAGCTTTTGTAATAATGTTTCATAATAATTTTGTAATAACAGTGCAAAACGAAACTGTCAAAAAGTATTCTGATATTCAAAGCTTGGTAAAACCCATTGAGTCAATTTTTGACTCAATGTGTTGATGCCTTGTCATTAGGTCTCAGGTGTGTATAAAAAGAACCCCAGTACACTAGACCTTCACATCAACTGCAACTAGACCTCTGCAAACATGCCGAAGATGCACCCTGAGACTAAAGTGGTGATTATCAAGAGGCTGATTATCAAGACACCTTCAATATATCTCAGCGGCAAGTACAGAGGATAAAAAAAGATTTGAAGAGACTGGAGACGTTTTTGACAAGCCCAGGTCAAGCCCAGGTCAAGCTAGGAGACTAAAAATTCCTTCTTCACGGGGTCTCCGATTCCAATCATGTCTGTTCTCCGTTGTTGTCCCTGGCTGGTGGAACAACCTGCCCTCCTCCACACGACTAGCCGAGACTATCACCACTTTTAAGAAGAAGGTGAAAACCCTCTTATTCCAAAAATATTACAGACAAATCTAACACTTACACACGCACATGCGTACACATTGAACAAACAAATACAAAATGTATAAATACATTATAATTTTTCTTAGTCTAGCACCCAACAATCTCCGAGCATGCTCTTCAATGACAAGTCTAAGCCTTATCAGGGCTCTTAGTTTGTAGACTCGATATTCTATAGAAATTGAACGAGAATTGCTGGTGTCTTCCTCTTGTAAGTCGCTTTGGACAAAAGCGTCTGCTAAATAAAGTAAAGTAAAGTAAAGACCCCGCAAGACAACTGCTCGAGAGGACCGTTTGTTGGCTTGAAAATCCAAGGCCAGCGCATTTTCCACTGCAGCAGAGCTCCACGAGACCTGGTCACCTGAGTCCCTGTGTCAACCAAAACAGTTTGTCGGATTCTGTCTCGAAATGGCCTCCATGGTCGAAACAGTGCCCAGAAGCCGGCACTAAACAAAAGACAATTGATAAACCGTGTGGCATTTGCCAAGGCCCACAGCCTGCTAAAAGGATGGACGCTGGAAAAGTGGCAGAAGATGGATATTTCAGATGAATCTTCTGTTGACTTACACCACAGTCGCTGCAAATATTGCAGGAGACCTACTGGAGCCCGCATGGATCTGAGATTCACCCACAAAACTCATGGTCTGGGGTTACATCCAGTATGGGGCTGTGCAAGAGATCTGCAGGGTGGAAGGCAACATAAATAGTCTGAAATACCAAGAAATCTTAGCTACCTTTTATATTCCCAACTATTCAGAACCAAATTCTGCAGCAGGGTGGTGCTCCATCACATACTTCCATCTCCACATCAAAGTTCCTCAAGACGAAGGAGATCAAGATGCTCCAGGATTGGCCAGCCCAGTCACCAGACATGAACATCATTGAGCATGTGTGGGGCAGGATGAAAGAGGAAGCATGGAAGACGAAACCAAAGAATATCGATGAACTCTGGGAGGCATGCAAGACTGCTTTCTTTGCTATTCCTGATGACCTCACCAGTAAATTGTATGAATCCTTGCCAAACCACATGGATGCAGTCCTTCAAGCTCATGGAAGTCAAACAAGATATTAAATTTGGATCTCACAGCACCACTACTTAATTAGCTGTCATATTTTTGTATTTGCAGTAAATTTGTTCAATTTCTGTATAGGCAACAAAACCTTTGTCTTTTTGTCTTGATTAAATTATAAATCTTTTTTCAGTGAAATAATGCATTGAAATGCATAAAACATCATTTGGTAGGGTTTTAGCTTTTCATATGAGCTATTTCTAACACCAATTGATCAATTAAAAGTCAGGTTAATAGCAGGTGTTTTTACAAAATAGATAAGCAACAAGACTTTGTCAGGGACTGTATAGCATGCTATATATTATAGCTATATATTATTATTTTTAATATGTTAATGAGGTAATAATGCATACCTGTCCCAAGTTTGGGAATTTAAACACACCAGCAAATGTAGTATTCTGGGAACGAAAAGCTATCTCAAATGCTTCCTTTGGAACAGATAGTGAAATGGGATACTTTGAGAATACATCTTCAGACTCAACAATCTGCAAAGTGACCAAAAAGTGAATTTAAGCAAAAATTGTTCCTCAAGAAGGGTAGGGAAAAATCTTGAAAATGTTAACAGTATTAATGTTAAGCAGAACCCAGCTTAAAAATCCTTATTACATGTTTTACAAAAGTAGCCATTACATACTATGCAGACCTGAAACTGATATATGTAACCTGAGCCAAACACTAGTGTTAGAATGAAATGTATATTCTTCTCCAGGTGAACAGGTCTTGTTCAATAATATCACAGAAATCCTCTGGGTTTCCTTCCTTTGTCCAAATGCGTGTACACTAGGTGGAGTGGTGACTCTAAGCTGACTCAAGGTGTGCGGTGGGCTGGTACCCCACCCTGGGTAAGTCCAGCGTCCCATATATTGGGGCAGTGGTGGCCTAGCGGGTAAGGAAGCGGCCCTGTAATCAGAAGGTTGCCGGTTCTAATCCCGAACGGTCAAGGTGCCACTCAGGTGCCACAGAGCAAAGCGCCGTCCCCACACACTGCTCCCCTGGCGCCTGTCATGGCTGCCCACTGCTCACCAAGGGTTAAAATGCAGAGGACACATTTCGTTGTGTGCTGTGTATCACAATGACTTTCACTTTCACTTTCAAAACCCCTCTGGGGTTTGAGGGAATTGATTGAATGGGCAGAGCTGTTGACGCTCAGACTGTGACTGTTGATTGCAGATTGGACAACATCACTGTGACTATTGATGAAATTAGATGCCATCTATGAGAAAATCAATGTTGGCTGTAGATGAGTGTGGACACTGAGCTGGAAATTCACAGCTTTTCTGCATGGATTACCCAAACAACCCATCCGATCAGTTTTTGGCCTCCCCTAATGAGCAGTGGCCTCGACCTTGGCCACTGTTGATCCAAACACCCCCATCCCAAGGACATTCCCACCCCTGTCCAACGCATCCGTCAGCTTCATATCCCCGTGTGGAGGGGCAGGTCTGATGACCAGCGCCCCCAGTGCGGCGGGTGACTTTTTATGTTGTGTTCATGTAGCTGAGGTGTTTTTTTTTTCAGTTCCTACAATGTACTCCTATTGCAGCCCAGTCTAAAGCCTGAATCACATGCCTCCCCATGTGATTCAGTTTTCTCTGTTTTTCCTGACCTGTCTACCCCCATATGTGATGTTTGTGTATGTGTACAGCAGGGTTGATGGTCAGTTTTTTTATTTTTTGCTGATACTTGTGACATGGTGTATTGCAACCGCAATAAAGAGTTCTCATCTCAAGGATCTCATGTGAACCCTGACTACAGGCATACAGGCTGCTAGGCTAATAAGGTATGAATGGTAACTTCTTTTCCATTCTTCAGACAATGACCCACCATGGTTTTAACAAATACATCAGTGGTTCGTTTCTAAATGAAAGCGATCATTGAGGATTCACATTGTGGACTGTTGTGGGGAATACTTACACTTAAATTGTCACTCTGCACAATGGACAGCGTTTGAACAGTACTTATGTTGTTTGCTTTCACCATGACCCCGGAGACGGGCCCTATGGAAATGGCGGCGGCTGTCAAGTTGCCCATCATGTCCGCCACAGAGCGCAAGTCTTTCATGGCCGTACTGTTGAGAGAATTGCCAAAATGAGGGTCTGTGCATGATACTTAGATTCCATAAAATGAACAAAAGCATAGCAGCATTTGCTTACGCAGCATCTTTGGGAGATATTGCGCTGCCCTTTTCATCTCCAAATGTAAAATTCACTTTTAGCACACTTAGGGGTTTCGCAGGATTCCCACACAATCGACATTTTAAGTCATTGTTCAGGTCGATCCTGTATCCGAAGGACTGTGAATATACTGAATGGTGAAAAAACAGATACATAGTAAATGCCAAATAAAAAAAATGAGCGTAATCATTTAACAGAATTCTCAAAAAATTAAGCACTCTGGTTCAACGAAGCTCTCCTACATACGGTTGCATCTGTCATCAAACGTCGCCCCTTTACACAAGGTATCTGTATTCACAGATCGAGTGGCTGTAAACCAAGTCCACATTGCATTTGAGAAGGCAACACATTTTGCTCACATTTATGCATCACTCAAATCAACATTTCTTGAACGAATTTATCTGTCTGACCACCAATTTACTCATCACTTACCATTTTCTCCATACAGTTTAACAAGAATGGACAAGTTGCTTTTACTAGAAATTTCTATATGATATGAAGTCCCCTCTTTGTACAGCCAATACCCCAGTGCCTGAAATAAAGGCGTTTCTGTAAAGAACCAGACATCACATTTTATTTAATTGCAGTCAACAGTCTTACTTACATCAGTTAACGGTGGTGCAATGTGTAAGATTTTTTGTTTTGAATTTTCATCGAAGTAACCGTAATTATCAAGAGAATGTGAAGAAATGATGCCGAAGATGTCAGCGTGTGTTGTTGCCGTTATTTAATATAAGCAGGACTCACAAATGATGACGTTCGCGTGAGATTGGTGGGGGCGACGGTGGGGACGGGCAGTGCGCATGTGCTCCAGCGGCGGCCAAGAGCATCTGGCTGCAGCCACTGTGAGGCCTGTGCCTACCCGATTTGGGTAAGGATAGGGCTAGGGTTAGGTTATGGCCGTACCATGTGGCTGTCGGGGTAACCATGCGCAGTCCAAATTGGGTTACCGGTCTACATTTTTGTCTGGTAAACATCTCTAAGTGTGAGCAATGCCAAGAAGGTGTATCTCATGAGAGGACTTGAGAGCCATGTTTCAGTGTGCGTCTCAAGAAAGAATGAAAAAAAAAAAAAAAGTGAAACACAGCACAGCGCGCGGTGACAGAATGAATTGTGTCCTCTGCTTTGCTCAGTGGCACCTCAGTGACACCTTGGCGGTTCTAGGCCATTGCACTCCACTGCACTGCCCTCAAGAGGTGCTAGTGAGTGACTTACTGTAATACCAAGTCCACCCTCAGAGATGAGAAGACAAAACGCTGCCACGAGATCGTATCCTGTCAGCTGGTGGGTTGTGAAGTGATTGTCATTGTGATACACAGCACAGCACACGGTGACACAACGAAATGTGTCTCTGCTTTTAACCGTAGTGAGCAGTGGCAGCCATGAGCAGTGTGTGGGGCAACCTTCTGATCACGGGGCCGCTTCCTTAACCACCACTACACTGCACCACTGAAACGACACACCACGGCGTCGTACCAGGGCGAGGAGGAGTTTGCCAGAAATCTACATGTTGCACCTTTAACAGTATTCAATACAACACTAAGTGCATTTCTCAATAATGACAATATTTTAGTAGTATTTTAAGTTCTGTATATGTTCAAAACAGAACGTATCCGATTTATGACAACATTCAACTCACCGTCAGCAGTCATTGTAGTATTGTTGTATCAAATGACCAACCACAGTTCGTCCCTGTCAATGCAATAAGTTATGTTATTAAAAGATTGGTTACATGTGTCATAACTATGTGTGAAACTGTATAATTATGGCAATTGTAATTATTTGGAATAATTGTTATTTATTTCTTGTAGTTTAGACCCTGAACTGGTGACTGGTTGACAGTTGTTGATTGTTAATTAAGAAATTCAAACACAATTATAATTAAAATGTGATGATGGAGACTCCCACATTCCAAGACACTTTTGCACAGATTTACCTGAGGACGTATTTGAGCAGAAAGGAATGATGAAGTCTGTGTAGCCTTCATCAACTGTGGTTGTGTTCGAGCAGACGGTATTGCTGCTATTATTCGAATCACCACTCGAACCTGCAGCGCAACAAAGAGACACCATACAGCATGAGTACATCAGTCTGGGACAGGCCAGGCAGCACAATGGCTGGGGCTGTTTACACCGAATTATGGTTATGGTGATAGTAGCCTAGTGGGTAACACACTCGCCTATGAACCAGAAGACCCGGGTTCAAATCCCACTTACTACCTTTGTGTCCCTGAGCAAGACACTTAACCCTAAGTTGCTCCGGGGGGGACTGTCCCTGTAACTACTGATTGTAAGTCACTCTGGATAAGGGCATCTGATAAATGATGTAAATGTAAATGAATCGCTTCAGCAGGGTCCATCTGCTGAAGGTCTGAAGGACAGGACCTGAGACAACCCCAACTCTGGAGCTAGTGCTACATCTGACCTGATCATGCACAGTGGCCATCATTGGCCTGTTGATTAACGCAACCATAGTGAATAAGTACCACACTAATCTCCTGTGTGATACAAGAAATTGCACGTTGTGTGAAATCTTACTTGGAGATGTCGCGCCAGCGCTTTGGCAAGTCTGGGACGTATATCCTGAAAAGACGGAAACAAGTCTGACCAGTACAGAACGTTTTTTCAGGGAGTGGGGAGGGGTGTGTAATATTGGACATTCTAGTTTACGACTGACAGGACAATGTGGAAATGTCCAAAGCCTTCTAAAGTTCACAAAGAAAGCTTGAAGAGATACAGACACTTTCAGGTAAACAGGAAATAAAAGGAAAGTAGATTTAAAGCGATATCTCCAGACAGCAAGTTGCTAGTGTCGTTTAATAATTTTTACTCCTGCTTGCTTTCTACATTAAACCCTGGATGTCGATCCTAATGCTCACAAACCTGCATGAGCAGAAGTGGCTCAAAGTGACTGAAAGCAAATGTTCTACATTCCTTAGCTGAGATTACAGTAATTTGCAAACACGAGCAGCACAAAGGACATTAGAAAACTGGTCAAGATTAGTTATGGTTTTATGACTTACCAATGAAGTATTTTACTTTGCACCATATTTCTGCTGTAAAACAATCATCCTGATTAATGAAAATGTAGCACTGATCCTATGCACTGAACTATGCTGGGATTGTCTTTTCCCACGCCTCTCCAGCTAAGTCTGGTTGTTTAGCCTCTGCTGCATTTCTCATGATTGAACACATTTCATTAAAATTGTTAATTTAATTAATTACATTTCTTAAAACAATATTTGGATATTCTTCAAACTAATTTAATTAAGGAGCTTAACTGAGTTAAAAAAAACTGTTAGATGCAGAATCTCAAAAAAATGGGGTGTTTGCATGGAATGTATAACCTAACTGCGGGATGCAGTGTGAACGACCGTTTGTCTTCCCCAGCAAGATGATAAATTCTGCAGCCATTTCATGCAGTAATGCCTCAGACAGGAATTGACAGGCAATTTTTTTGATGGAAATGCAAATTACCCCCCGTTCTTAGATTTCAAACTAAGTGCTGATTCAGATCAGAATTCAGATGTGAATTGCGTGTCACATGGAACTATGTGCATTTTGATATTTTCATGTGGTAATGCATTGCTCCTGTCTTTGAGCACCTCACTAGCCGTGTGTTCCCAATTGAAAATAATCAAAATGAGCATGTTAAATGAATATTCCTTTAATTCTGGCAGCCCCAATGACACCAAACTCATATATGAATGAATAACAACAGAAAAATGTAATCTTTGTATTATGCAGTAGAAAAGAGTATTTTTGTCTTACCAGCGAATTTGCCATTTTCTTTATCTGTAAAACAAAGAGTCAGCACATTAAGTAGTGTATACGTGTATTCAGAAGTGTGTTCAGCAGCCAGCTCAGCCAGTAATGCTTCCGTAAATTGCTCATCATCTGAACAGCCACGAGACACATTGGTATGGATCATTTTCTGAAATACTGACATCCAGAGGTTTTAACACCTCAGTCGGTACATTTATGGCAGGTAAGATGTTAGATAAGCGTGCATAATCTGCAAGTTTGTCTTGATGCATGGCTGTAGATCCACGCTTCAGATTGGCAAGTGTTACTAGGAATGGAGGGAAACAGCGGACATATGGGATGGAACAGGAATGGGATTAAATCATCCAGAAATATGAAGTGGAGTCAATATGACTGCTTTTTACAGGACCAGTAAAGTTTAACTTTTGGGTTGTGGGAATAAATACACACCAATGAAAATTGTTGCGTGGATATGATGTTTATTACAGAACATGCTCCATTTTATTCTTATTTGGTGACAAAGTAAACAAGGTTGGACTCACCATTTTTACCTACAGTTGGAGAACACAGGTAGAAGAAGGTTAGGATCAGCAAACCCACCCGCCGCTTGTTGTCCATTGTGTGTAAAACACGTTGTCCTTAGAGTTGTATGAGCTGCGGCCTGCGTTTCAAACATATTCAGTCATTTACAATATTATTACGCAAAAGGCACTGGTAATACGGCATAAAACTAAATCCCAAAAAATACAGCTCTTGTGTGATTCCTCGAGGCACTTGGGTCCGGGCTGGTGTCTGAGCTCTTTACATAGATAGTGACCTGGGAGAATCTGTGGAAATATGCAAAGTCGTGTGTCCAGCCTTGAATGAGCACTGGGGACACTTTGTTCTGCCGTGGGGTTTTGTAGATACCATGCAATCAGGAAAAGCAGCAGGATGCATATTAAAGCAGGATGTGTTTGCGAGGACATGAATGACTCCCTTTCAGGACTGTTGTTCTAGAGACACAACGTTCTCGTCTTTACCTGCCGGCGTCACCGCTTCATGTAAATCTTCTTCACCCCCTATATTCATTACAAATACATACATTCATAGAAAAAATGACAAAACAACAGAATATCATTGTATTCGATTTTTGTACGCCTTGTGCATAACATATAACACATTTTTAGGGCTAAAACTATATTCGAGTAACTCGAAGGATTCGATTACAAAAAAATTTTCAAGGAAAATTCTTGCCTCAAGGCTTTGTTTAATTTGTCACCAGAGTCCATCTATTATCGTATCGCTCCCGCTTTGTAGACGACTGTGCAGCACCGCAATCATTGTTCTACACGGACTGTTTTAACAGTCTGTGGTGGCAGAGGCAGAGGTGCCTAGCGGTCATTCGAGACTCAACTATCGACCCGAACCCTCCTCTCTTGGAGTACCTTGGAGTAGACCTTTCCTGCGAGGATGAGGCGTGTGATCCCCCTATAGTTGGAACCCTCTGGTCCCCCTTCTTAAAAAACGGGGACCACCACCCCAGTCTGCCACTCCACTGGAACTGCCCCTGATGTCCACGCAATGTTGCAGAGACGTGTCAACCATGAAATCCCTACAACATCCATAGCCATGAGATCTCATCCACCCCCGGGGCTCCGGCGCTGTGTAGCTGTTTGACTACCTGGATGGGGTCAACAAAGTTTTCAGAAGATTTCGTTACAAGTAGCAGAATAACATGAAGCATGAAGGATTCCAGGATGGTGGTTGTGTTGCATTTTACCCAGACACAGTACTGCTGTTTTCTGAATGGCTGTTGTCTAGGAGCCAGTGGAGATGTGCTTGTGTCCCATCTCTTCAAGAGAAATGAATAGTCCTTTTAGTCTAGTTTTTATTTAGTCTCGTTATTATTAATGAGATATTACATCATATACACTACTCACTTAACACATTTTTTGGATGGGGGGCAATTGTATTGGGGTGATAGACACACCTCATGTAATGAGTGAGGAACAGAACAACCATGTAGGGTTCGTGTTTAGATCATTGCTTCTGGAGGAAAAAACGTTATAGCTTGCTTCATATGCACACAGGGGAAGTCTACATAAGGGACATCATAAACAGGCACTATAGGGAGTGAAAAAGAGCATATATATCACCATATATATCGCCAGTCATCCTTAAGATGTGAAAAGCTATCTGTATGATTGTGCATTATTTTTGTTACAATAGACTTATTCTGAGTTAAGCCTTTTTAATGGGGTGAAGAGTGTTTTTTTTTTTTAAACATAAAAATGACTTAGGAATGGATCCACACGAAAAGATCGATGGACGCTGAAGGCACAACAGCTCAACTCCAGCGGTCCAGGATCGGGGGACGCTACCACCTGAGAAGCGGGAATGAATACACCAGATGCCTTTATCATTAATTTGATTTACGCACCCACTGTGGTCATTTAAAATACATTGTGCAACATTTACATTTGTGGCATTTGGCAGACGCCCTTATCCAGAGTGACTTACAACGTGCTTTCATGTTACCATCAATGAAGTAATCAAAAATTAAGTTACAAACCATGAGTACAGTAATTTTATTCACTCTATTGTAGTTTTTCTTGCATAAGTCAGACGATAAGAAAGTTTAGTGTAAGTATTGTCTAAAGACAAAGGTCTTAAGCTGCTGTTTGAACATGTAGGGTGCTGAAGTGCGACTGATCTACCATCTGACAGATATTTTAGGTGCTGCTGCAGTGCAAGAGGAAAAACTTTGAATATGATCTGAAGGGAGATTTGTGAAAAGGTCAGGTTTTTCACAATGACAGCATATATGCACAGAGGCACCAGTCAGACATGATTTTTTTCCCCTGCATACTAAAACATTTTTACCAAACTACAATTAATCAGTATTTACGAGGTGAAAAAGGTGCTTACTGCTCCTCTTACAAAGCTTGTCTTGTCTGATGGCTGAAGCACCTTTACATTTACAGTATTTACCAGATGCCCTTATCCAGAGCAACTTACAATCAGTAGTGACAGAGACAGTCCCCCCTAGAGACACTCAGTGTTAAGTGTCTTGCTTAGGGACACAGTAGTAACCACCACCATTTCAAATTACTGCCCTTTGGAGTAATGTTCAGATCCGTTAGGTGTGAAACCAACAGATTGAAGATCCTCAAGCCAGGTTTCACTTTCTCTATTCACCTTTATTTTGCTCCTCACATCTGTCCATCCTTTGAAGATGCCGGTAGGTTCTCTGTAGTGTTCCTCTGTGACCAGCCGGGGGCGCCGCTGCACCTTGTTCATTCGCGGTTCTTGATTGAACTGGGCTGAACCGAGGTAGCCCCCGAGGTGTTAAGTGCATGATGCCAGTGTGTCCAAAAAAAAACAAGATTTTAGAAACCAATGAAGGACATTTTTAATGAAATGACGATCAATGAGTTGGATCCTTCAGCGGCTTGAGGGCTTGGGGAATGTGACCTGCTGAAATGTCCTCCAAGGACACGACGTTTCAGGAATCCGTGGTCGTTCATGTGTGATCTAATTCTGAAGGACCCTTTTACACACTGGCCTTCCCTCTGAGGTCATCTTTGTCTATGGTGGTGACATCAACTCCAGCCCACTGGCACCCCACCCGCCCAGCAGCTCGTTCTTCATTCACTCACTTCAGCAGCTTGTACGAGTGATGATTAAAGAGATTATAACAGGAGGCACGTCTGTGTGTGTGCTTATCCTGCACTTTCCACTGCAGTACGAAGGACTAAGAATAAAGAGTGTTTTTTTTTTTTTTTACACGCTGACAAATCGGAAAGTCCTGTTTTGAGATCATTTGCAGAAAAAAACTCAAGACTAATTTTTGCTGATACATTTACCAGAAGAAATTTCCAGAGACCAGAGTCTGGAATGTCAGTGAAACCATAGAGAATCTTTATTATATCTGAGTGATTTGCACGGGTGATGCAGTGAACGATCTGTTTTCTGTTAAATCATCAAGCCGTCTGTGAAATTACTCTGCACAAAGAGAAAGTGCTTCATGCTTCCAACTCTCCGATACAAAAGAACCACCCACTCACACACACACACACACACACACACACACAAACACCGAATCACATGACCGGGCTCGCATGAAAGGGGGCGGGGCGGAGGAAGAGGGGTGATGTCACCTCTGCGGCCGAGGCGCGCAAGCGGGCCTGAGATAATGGTGGCATTTTCGGAGAGGGTGATGTCATGCAGCCCTCCCTTCGTCTGTCACGAGGGCAGGTGGCAGCACGGGCGTCTGAGGCCCTCCACTCCGCGCGGAGGAAGTGAGAAGACGGCGGCGTGTGCGTCTACTGGAGCGACTGGGAAAAAAAGGCCCAACCGAGGAGAGACGCTCAGCAAGTGATGGTTACACAACACCCCCCCCCCCACACACACACACACACACACACCCTTCTTCACGAGAGCGCCGGGAACAAAGCGCCGAGTGGCTTCCACTTTGGCGGCTGCTGACGTGGGATATTTTTAGAAGCGATTGAACTTTTTTTTTTTTTTACGCCGCATGCCGTCACGTCGGCCTTTAAGGCCGCCGAGCCTGTATCTGGGCAAAACAGGTTTGTTCCGAAGGCACGTGCGCGATCAGCACCTGATCAGCAGCAGCATCAATACATAAAAAAAGGGAAAAAAGCCGCAGTTTTCAACCCGGGAGCAGCGGCGACGATGAATAATTCACCGAGGGTCCACTCGCACTGGCTCTGTGGAGGACAGACAATGTTCAGATGCAACGTGCTGGCCAGGCGAGGCCCCACACCTTTGCACTGCCGCTCCCTTGTAATCCCTAGGAATCTGTTCGGAAGGATAAGTCGGACGCGTCCGCTCCGCCCCGTTCTCCTGACCCCCGCCGCTGTTTTTGAGCTCCAGGTGGCCGGACACAGCGGCTCAGGATGGGTCCCGGGGGGGGGGGTTGGGCTCTAATGCCTCACAGATGACATCACCCTGTCCCCCCCTGTCCGGGAGGGGGGATGCCCTGCTGTCTCAGGCCTCCGGAGGGTCCGAGGGCTGATCCACTTCCCGCCCGAACCCTTAAGGGCGTCTATTTCTGGAGCCGACGTGCTGACCCCCGCCCCGCACGCTGGATAAACATGCAATTCCGGAAAAGGCCTACGTCTCCGGGACCTTTCAAAGGGCCCTTTCCATGTAAAAATGGAGTCTGCGGGTGTAGGTGGGACACCCTGCATTCCCGCCATCAGGAATTTCTATTCCTAGCTGTGTTTTTTTTTTTTTTTTTTTACGACAACACGCACGAACGATTAAAAATAATTCTCGCGGATGAGCTGTACCATGAGACGGCGAGGGCGAACAGAGCAATTCTGATTTATTCTGTTTTCCTTGAAAAAAAAAAGTGTACACACACATTCGAGGTAAATGTGCCGTGATGCGAAGGATGGTGGCGCAGGGTCTGATCAACAGCGCTGGTGGAACCTGTTTGGTGAACGTCTGCGTGCCACACGCGCGCCGTGAAAGCGAAATGAAAGTCCCCAGAAACCCGCAGCGCAGGAAATGTGCTCACCGTCATCTTCACCTGATTCAGCGGCCGCAAAAACACATGAGCTCATTGTGGCTTTTTTTTTTTTTTCTCTCTCTCTTTTTTGTTTTTCTTCGTGGAGGCGCTTTGATCCTCTCGGGTTTACATGTCCTGCATGGTCTGTACTTTAAGGTAGCACAACATAACATTTTTTTTGAAGTGATTGTCATTGTGATACACTGCAGCACAGCACACGGTGACACACAGTGTGTGGGGACGGTGCTTTGCTCACTGGCACCTCAGTGGATCGGGATTCGAACACGCAACCTTCTGATTACGGGGCCGCTCCCTTAACCGCTAGGCCCCCACTGCCCCTTTTTGAATGTTTTCCCCCTACAGACTAGAAGTGTGCATCTTCATTTGCTTTACAATTGCATTTTAATATTATTTATGTAGCAAAACTTACAAAATGCCAATATACATACTGAATACATACATACATAGGGGCAGTGGTGGCCTAGCAGTTAAGGAAGCGGCCCTGAGGGTTCAGAAGGTTGCCGGTTCGAATCCCGATCTGCCAAGGTGCCACTGAGCAAAGCACCGTCCCCACACACTGCTCACCGGGCGCCTGTCATGGCTGCCCACTGCTCACTCAGGGTGATGGTTAAATGCAGAGGGCAAATTTCACTGTGTGCACCGTGTGCTGTGCTGCTGTGTATCACATATGACAATCACTTCACTTTAATAAAACACTTTAACTTCAATAACCAAGTGGCGCTGAATTGGTCACTTGTGCTGCATTTGTGCTCTGGAAGTGGTGGCCTAGCGGTTAATGAAGTGCCCCCATAATCAGAAGGTTTCCGGTTCGAATTCATGGCTGCCTACTGCTCACCCAGGGTGATGGTTAAATACAGAGGGCACATTTCGCTGTGTCACCGTGTGCTGTGCTGCAGTGTTTCACAATGACAATCACTTCACTTTCACTCTTAATGACCAAAAAATTCAACATTCAGTTATTATTTTCGACCATTTCACAATAGCTCTCCTTTGTAGAAGAATTGATCTGACGGGTTGGAGTGGTGCACCGTGTGAACACGCAGTTTAGTCTGTGGGAAATTATCTTTTTTTTTTACGGATCTAACGGCTCATGGGGAGGCGGTGGAAAATATATCATGTAACAAAACGGGATAAATCTGTCACCTTGGATACTGCACGGAGTAACAGTACTCAGAATACAGTAAATGTGACAGGGACCTTGGGTAAAATCGTCTTTTTGCGGCCTGTTCCTCCTGCTGTTAAACCGTATCATGCATCAAAAGTGTTTTGCTTCACGTTTTTTCAAAGCATTCTACACACAGCGTCACAATGAGCACAAAATAATAACCAATTGTCTCATTTATTGTTGGCACAAAAGAGTAGCATCGAAAATGAATGAAGTTTGAAGTGTTACTTTTCATGCTATTTTGGACCACGATTAAGTTTGGTTGCAAAAAAAAACCAAAACCAGTAGCACCATTGTACAGTGCAAAAGAACAGCTTTACCATACGTCCCACTCCTCATCTTCTAGGCACTGACCACTTCACAAGAAATGAACGGGAAAGTGGCCATTTGTTCACAGAGTGGCATTGATAACAAAAACAACCATAAAAAAAAAATTGCCATAGATAAAGTGGCAACGCCTTGCATGTGAAAGCTGAAGAATTTGGTGCAATGTCAGAGTCGTGGAAATCGAACGTCATGGAAATGGCAAACTGTAAAACCGTACGGCATTTTCACAGCGCTGGCAGCTGCTGTAGTGACCCACGTCAGCAGCGTTTACATTCATCTGACCACTCCGGGTCCATATCGGGAAATGACCATTTCCATCTTAATCCCATTTTATGCTTTATGTGTAAGTGAAGTGATTGTCATTGTGAAGCACTGCAGCACAGCACACGGTGACACAACGAAATGTGTCCTCTGCTTTTAACCATCACCCCTGAGTGAGCAGTGGGCAGCAGGCGCCCGGGGAGCAGTGTGTGGGGATGGTGCTTTGCTCAGTGGCACCTTGGCGGCTCAGAAATCGAACCGGCCACCTTCTGATTATGGGGCCGCTTCCTTAACCGCTAGGCCACCACTGCCCCCACCACTGTTCGTTTCCTAGTGTCATGCAGCGGCTATTAGAGGTTGCCCAAAGGCGATGCCATATCAAATTCACAAGTCCAACAAACGCCATTTTCCTGATTCATCTGCTGTGGTATGGAGAAACATGCTGTTTAGTTAAGATTCTTCAGATTCATTGAGTCACATGCTCAGTATTTGTGACAAAACCACAACCAATTCTCCTCACTGAAATTAAAATCGCCAGCAAGCACTGACATTCAGTGAAAGCACATTTCAGTAATACTGATACAACAGCGCAGGAAATTTACATTTACAGCATTTATCAGACAAGTGCAGAGAAGAACACCGATTTTCTGAAGAAGTGGGATTAGGCCACAGGTGAACCGTCAGTGGATTGAGTTGGAAGCAGAGAAAGTGTCATGATCTCCAAGTATGGCTCGAGAAAGTGCTGGCAACGGGGTCACGGGTGCCCTGAGTTCTGGAAAAACAAGGCCGATCCATGGAAGCTCAGGACTTACGAGGCCTTCTGCTGGAACAGACGCCTCAGGACCAAGGTCTGGTGGATTTCAGGTCTATTCAGGTCAGAGCTTTTTGATTTCACAGTAGGGATCTACGCAACATTAGGCTGATGGTGGTAGTAGCCTAGTGGGTAACACACTCGCCTGTGAACCAGAAGACCCAGGTTCAAATCCCACTTACTACCATTGTGTCCTTGATCAAGACACTTAACCCTGAGTGTCTCCAGGGGGGGACTGTCCCTGTAACTACTGATTGTAAGTCACTCTGGACAAGGGCGTCTGATAAATGCTGTAAATGTAAATGTAAATGATGGTTCTAATGTTATGGCTGATAGAAGTATACGAATAATGCTGTAACACAAAAAAATAATAACTTAATTTCCCATCTTAATGTGGCTCACGTCATCATAACTGAAAGCTTCATCAGATACGCTGAGATCTATTTGGAATATCTCATTAATTTCATTTAAAGCTCTGAACCGTCGGCACACGCCGCGGTGCACACTGTGCTCCAGCTGTCTGCTTTCAACGCGAATCGTTTGATCAATGATCCATTAATCTTCTGATTTTCCCCCACTCCATGCTCTCTTTTTAACCCGTCTCCCATAAAATCGGCGGAGAGGCATTCGCTTTCATGTGACTGGCCGCTGCGTGACTTTGATGTGATGGGAGTGTTGAGGAAAGGCCCACCCCGGCTCTCTGTGGCCCAGAACGGCGCTTCGCCCCGCGGTAGTCTGGCCGACGGAATGCACAGAGTCTGTGTGAGTCTGTGTGAAGTAGGTGGTCCTACTTTTTTAGTTTTTTTTGTCCACGACAGTGTCCAGGTGTCGGTGACCACATGAGACGGCCTCCGGGGAAACACACGTTTGCCGCAAGCCACAGACGTCTGGTGAATGCAAACAACATTTATTTTCCAGTGTGACGGTCCGAAGCACATCTACGGGCCAGATTCTGTTTCACCCTCTTAAATGGGAGTCGGGGGTCAATTATGAGCAAGGTAATTGGTCTAATCTGTCTATGGCTCTTTAGATGTAATACACGATTTATGGCAATGGTTTTATGGCATTAATAAGCATTAAAGGAAGCTGAAAACTGTCATGGATGTGAATGTCCAAGAAAATGTTACAAGAACTCCAATTCCCACCGCGCTCCGGGTCTCGGTAGTTATGAATCCAGTCATAATGCGAGGGAGGGATTAGCGTACGAGGACGTTTCATTTCACAGGCCGCTTGGCAGCGCGGCAAATACCCAGAAAGTGATGCGCAGCGGTTGTCTTTCCCCTGAAGACGATGCTACCTGCCTCCAGGGAGGGGACGTTTGCAGCACAGATTTCCCGACTTGTGACTGCATTCCAGTGGGGTGACATCGGCTAATACCCTGGGCTGTGGGTCACCGGGTTAATCTTCGCTGGCAAAATATTGACACATGAGTATTGTGAGCATCTTAAATACACCATGCATGGAAAATATGTGATCGGGCGTTTTTTTTCCCCCGCCTTACGGATGAAACAGATAAAAAAAATTAAGAAAATATGCATTACATTTACCCTCGAAAAAGACCCTGCTTCAAATTCTTGATTATTTTATTCTATAATCGTTTTTCAAAACCTTTTTTTTCTTATCTGGCCACACTAGACAAGAGCACCGTGCCTGTGCAGAAGTTATGTCGACGGCAGTAAATTGACTATGTGATGGTTGCGTAAGAGCGGCCGCCGCGATGCTCTCGGGCCCATCTGCCTGTCTGCACTACATGTGCTGGTATTTAAGGCGTTCATGGCTGGTGGTGTCTGCCGCTTCACCGCAACGTGCGAAATGCTCTCGAGGCTCCCGGGCTTTCAAAGTTGCACTGTATCAAAGCAACACTTCTGCCCGCTGCTTTGCAGGCATTAAGCTCCATTAGCGTTTCACTTCTGATTGGTCACCATGAGTGATGGGGGTGGGTGGGGAAAAAAAAAAAAAACTTTTCCAAGTTTAATCAGAGGCTTGTTACCAGGATCGCATTTTGCCGCTGCCAATCTCGGTCGGAAGGCCTTGACCTTGGCCGGCGGAGTCCCTTCTGGGAGGGGCGGCCGCTTTTCCTGGTGAGGGAAGAAAGGAGGGAGGGAAAAAATAAAAAATAAAAATCAGCAACAGCGAAAAGCATGAATGACCGAAGAGCTTGGAATGCCGCAGCCAATCAGGCCGGAGCAGGAGTCGCGGCCCAATCGGAGCGCGGCTGGCCACCCCCCTGGCTCCGGCCGCGGACTGTTACTAGGTCACTGTGCCTGCCTCGCCGTGACGACAGCCTGTGGCATTGGTTCAGTGTGCCACGCACGGCGCGGCTGATTGGCTGGCGGGGTGTACACCGTTGCTAGGGAGGGCGACCAATCGCGGCGGAGCGGAAGCGCCCCCCTTGGTTTCTAGGCAGGATTCACGTGCAGGGGATGTTTTGGCGGGAGAGCGTGGCAGAGGAGGGGCGGCTGCTGCAGGGTAAAGTGGAGCATGTGATTATGTGTGTGTGTGTGTGTGAGCGTTACGCTCTTTCTGATGCAACATCTAGACGTGAGGGGAGGTGTCTCCAGAGCTTCTGAGGGACCTTGTTTTGATATTTGCACCCTCCCACCCCCCCCACCATTGCTGGAGACGGGAGCCAATTGCAGCGCTGTTGCCATCGGAGGAGGGAGGTTTGTTTTGCCTCTCCTCTCCATCCCAGGTACCTCCCCATCCACAGTTACCGTAGAAACAGTGCAACTGGTACTCTATTTCCATCCATTCCTCTTCCTTCAGTCATTTATCGTAGAGTTGTTTTTTTTTTTTTCTTCTTCTTCTTCTCCGCTTGCGCCGCTGCGCTCACTAAGACTACGTTCGCAGTGACAAGCCAAAGATGCATGAAGATGTTAAGGCTCACGGGGCGCATGGAAGCAGAAAGGCTTTTCCTCGGCCCCTGATTAAGATGTATCTGTCTTCATTTATGTCCACGCCCGAAAGCAGCCATCTCACAAATCCTCTTACGGTTCTTTCTCCGCTAATGACCCAGAAATGTGCAACATCATCCACACCCGGAGCCGCCATTATTAATGTCTTTAGGAAAATGGCACATTTTACAAATCGCACTTGAACTCTAGGTCTGTATTTCAACGCTGTCACGCGTGACAAGTGTGAGCGCGCACAGGCGTGACATCGAGTACGTCTGCTGGGATTCGGTAAATGAATACAATTTCCGGCTAGCTGCAGCCCACTCAGCGGCACCTGCTTTGTTGCACCACTATTGTACCATTAGATGCCGCGTGGCACCCGCTCCAGCAGGATGGAGAGTCAAATCGGTGGCAACGGGGTCACGTCTCCAAACAACTCGATCCGGCGAATCCAGGAATTGTGCTGCAGGATTAAGGTCAGGGGTGAATGCCGGCCGCGGCAGCAGCACCTGCACCCCAGCTCGGCCCTGCGTCGGAAGGTGTAGCGTGATGTCGTGTTGCCTCATGCTTGGACACCTGCTGGCGGTTGTAAAGGTGATGAAGGTGGTCCTCATGGTCCTCATTGCACCAGGACCTTCCTTGAGTGAAGAAGTTGCCATTTCTCGCAGAACACACAGTGCACAACCTTCAACTGCAGCCTTCTCCTCCAATCACTTGTGGAGTGGAGTCTGATCTTCTTCAGTTAAATAAAACAGTTTTCAAGCCTTCGAATATTGTCAAAAAACAAAATTGGTGCGGCTAAGCCTTAATTTTATGAAAAGATGCTTACAGCTCTCAATAGATGAATATGCATAATGCTCGAATAACCTCAGGCTTAATTGCTGTTAGCGCCACCTCTAACAGAAGGGAGCATTTTTCAATCTTGCCATTTTTTTTTCTCAGATACTTTATTGGATCAATAAAGTAAACATCTTCAAACGTGTACCAAGAAGATGACCAGCTAGACGTTATTTGTCAGCAGAAATAGATTCATATGATTAGCCATGCTGGACTTGGTCAGGTGCTGCATGCAGGATGCGTCTGCTTTTTTTTATGTTTCAGTTTCAATCTGCCTCAGTTACTCATACTGTACTCGGTCAGATGGAAAATAATTTTGTGCGGTATTTTTAACGGCTGTTTTGTGTGTGTGTGTGTGTGGAAAAAGTGTGCTCGGTATGTTACAGTTGTCCAATTCCCAGCATTAGTAAGCTAGTGCATCTGTTTAGTGAAAGAGAGATTACCCATGGTCACATGGGCCAAACCTGCAGCCAATCTAGAAAGAGCATAAGGACTATGGGTTTACCGAGGATATTTTTTCCCACTGCATTTGCCCAATCACGATTTTGCATGAAGGACCCGGGCTACTGTTTTATGGCTTTTTCTGTACACGTGAAGTAAATCTGACTGCTTCGTTTCACTTATGGAAATGACTGTCTTTCAGTTATAGTAAGACAATAAAAGGATGATGAGGTTAACGCTGGATCATCCAACTTTACTCACATCACACCAAACCACAAGGCTGCTTTTTGTCAGATATCCATTACATTCGACCTCTGCTAATGCAGCATTTAAAAGAACCACATGCAATCTTATAATATCTTACATTTTACCAATATACCAGTCCTACTGTTTACACCGAGCATGTAAACAGCATATTCTATCGGATATTAATTAATGTGCAAGGGGCTCTGTTCTGCTTCGTCTTCGATCACCGTACCATCCATCTGCAAGATGCATTAATTAAATGCAAACACGGAAAATGCAGTCTAATTATTAATTTGAAAAACCCACAATTCAGACAAACTGAATGTAAATACCCTGTAGCGAGTGCTAACCTATCAAATATTCACCGCCGCTAACAGCCTCCCTGGTGAATAATGGCAGCGTGAACGGCGTGTTTTTTTCCACGCGCGGAAAAGGAGCGGGTCACGTGTTAATTTCCGAACTCTGTTCTTTTTTTTTTTTCTTTTCCTTCCTTCCTTTTTCTTTCTTGCCTCCACGTGTCAAAATACACGAAACGGAAGGCGGGATCAAAACAAACGCTCCCATTGGCTGCCGCTCTCTCACCAGTTGCCCTACAAGGCGGGTCTTAAAGAGACAGGCGCCCACGGAGCGTGGACAGCGCGGGAAGAAAAAGAAACGTAAACACGCCACACGGCGCGGCTCCTGTAACGTTTTCCGCGGCCCGATTTGACGCGTTTGCATCCATTTGTGAGATTAAATAAATAAGTAAATAAATATGAATAAAAAAAACACGTGACATTAAAAGCCACATTCGAGCCAAAGGCGAATGTTCGAAGGTAGTGATCTTTGGAGGTAGTAGTGACATTAGATAAAAGAGGCGGACTCGGTGGCCTGAGGTGCGGGGACATCGCGAATTAGCCCTCAGCCCCGCGGACAGTGCCGTGTCGAGGGTTGCCAGGTCGCGTGTGAGAAACAAGCAGGCAGTTTGTGAAAACAAGGCCAAGAAAACATACGACACCCCCCCCCCCCCCCTTTGCATATGGGTCAACCGGCTTCGCATTAACGTCTGCGAACACGTCGCGCATTTTGGCCGAATCCACCCGCTCGGTTCAAGCCGTCGCGGCTTCCCCGGCGTCCGCGCCGAGGCGAGCGCGAAGCGTCATTAATCACGGAGGCCCTGGCAGACCCGCGCGGAACGGCCGGACGTGGCAACCCCGCCGGTGGGCGGGCCCGGCGGTTCTCGGGCAACTCGAGGAAAAAAACACTCGCCGCCGACACTCTAGACAGGCGCCGTCAGCGTGGATGCGAGGACGTCCGCGGAGGACGCGGGAGTTCGCCGTGCCGGACACACGCATACGTGTTCATCGTTAACAACGCGGTCCCAGTGTACCCCCAGCGACGGAGGGCGAGTCACCAGTTGGCGGTAAGGAAACGCTGGTTATGAGGAGGAGGAGGATGGTGGTGGTGGTGGTGATGGTGGTTTATGCCACGAAGCTGAACTTGTTCGTTTTGTCGGGGATCTGTGAATATCTGTGAATTTAACATTTCTGTCGACCTTTTCCTTCTTTGCACGACAAACTATTGCCATTGTTACATGTGACTATTTAATTATTTCATAAAAAAAATCCCCTCTTGAATGTAGATGTTGAGTTGAACCAGTAACTTTGTCAGATTTGTCAGACTTGCACAGACGGCCACGGGTTCGAGCGAATCCCTCCAACAGGTAAACAAAACAAAAAAAGTCTGAAAAGTGCCTCGGTGTAACATCGCAAACGTCGCCTGCCGTCGCCTGTCGTCACCTGTCGAATGGCAGTTCAGCGGGTCGTCGGGTAGCTACGCCCCGGGGACCCCGGCCCGCCGGTGGCATGTCACCGCATCGTAACGAGAGCCCAGCCCGCACCCAGCCCGGTGGAGACGGGATGCCGGTTCCCAAACCGGCCGCCAGGGGGCGCTCGCCGCTGTCGCTGGGCAGATGCGACGGGTGGGGAGGGGGGATAATTCCTTGATCACGCCCAAAAGCGTTTGGCCATTGCGGTCCGGGACACCCGGAGCTCCGTCGTGCTGCCTTTAAACGACTGAAAACCGAGATGTTAAACCATCCAGGTTCATGCGAAACAAACAAACACCCAACATGCCACACGAGCGTAGGACCCTGACCAATCAGAGTAGAAGGAAGCTTTCCACTTGCAACCCACCCTACATCCCATTCTACATGGCGGGATATCATGTCATTTTATTGCAGGCCCTGGTCAGTTTCTCACAACAGAAGCGCAACATCACCTGGCGGAACGCTCCAGAACGGTTATGTAACCACAGGCCAGGTTAGGTGTTCTGTGTTCTGCACGAAAGCGGAACTGTGCTGCAAAATACGCAGCATCGGAGCACACCCGCGTCCACAGAAACTCCTTGGACGGCGAGATTTTTCAGTAGCTGGACCGTCGCATGTGTGAAAATGTCTTGCGTAACTACCATCCTGCCACCGATTGTGCATTGTAATGTTGGCCAGTCTGGGACCTTCTGTTCTTTGGATCAGTGGAGACGAAGGAAAAGGAAAATGCACGGAACGTACCTGCTCGCGTCAAAACACGCACAAAAAATACGAACGCACTCAGAGTTCAGAGGCAGCGTCGTTCGCATCGTTTTTATCCCGTTCTGTGGATTTGGGATCATTGCTGGTTTTGAATGTTGAAGGACGTCGTTATGGAAGTTCTCGACGCAGCAAGTCCCCCGTACCTGTCTGTATTTCTCTACAGCAAATAAAAGTGACCGTGGACCGCCCGCACGTCCACGACTCACGATACAGACTCGCGTTCAACTCGCCAGCCTCATACTCCCACATACAAACACGCTCACGTCTGCTCATTGACGATTCCAGGGGAAGTAGCGCCGCGGCCACTAATGGATGATGAAGAGGAAGACATGCCTCGGCCTGTCTCGTCCCACTGGGGGACTCCCGTCATGGATGCTAAGGACAGAGCCATGCAGGGGAGGGTCAGGACCTGGCCCCTCGGGGACCCGGCGCAGTCGAGGCCGCTCGTCAACGGTAGGCTGTCATTAATACCTTATTAGGCGAGCGCCGGTCAACGATGGAAACCGCGCCGGTAACCTGTCGATTGTTTCCCCTCCGCCAGGCAACAACGGCTACGGTTTGCACTTCCCGGCGCTACCCGGGGCAGGTCGCGGTCAGAGGCACGGCGGGAACGACCGAGCCAGGCGCCCGGCAGAGGACGTGAGCCCGAGCTTGGAGGGCGACCCCGCCGCGCACGTGGAGGCCCAGATCGGCCGGAAACTCCGGGAGATCGGGGATCGGTTCAACCGGGAGCACCTGCAGCTGGTGAGAGCCACCGAACCGGCTGGTCGGGTCGCGGCCCGTTATCAGGGCCTGCGGGCGCTTTGAAGATTTACGCCTGGTGCTCGCCGACTGGACCACCGCGATAACGCGTTATTTATAGGGCTGCAGTAGGAACCGTGCCGCAAAAAAAAAATATTACTTTTAAAAGGACATTTGTCGTCATAATTTTAGAATATAAATAAAGTCTGTTTTTTGACTGATATAATCAGCCGTAATCAACATAAAAAAATGGAACCTTATGTGTAGTGAATATAGCGTGGTATATAGTGAGTATAGGGTGGTATATAGTGAGTATAGCGTGGTATATAGTGAATATAGGGTGTTATATAGTGAATATAGCGTGGTATATAGTGAATATAGGGCTTTATATAGTGAATATAGGGTGGTATATAGTGAATATAGGGTTTTATATAGTGAATATAGGGTGGTATATTGTGAGTATATGGGTGGTATATAGTGAAATATAGCGTGGTATATAGTGGTATAGGCTGGTTTATAGTGAATATAGGGTGGTATTTAGTGAATATAGGGTGGTATTTCGTGAATATAGGGTGGTATATAGGAATATAGCGTGGTATATAGTTAGTATAGGCTGGTATATAGTGAATATAGGGTGGTATTTAGTGAATATACCGTGGTATATTGTGAATATAGGGTGGTATATAGTGAATATAGGGTGGTATATAGTGAATATAGGGTGGTATATAGTGAGTATAGCGTGGTATATAGTGAATGAGGTGTATATAGTGAATATAGGGTGGTATATAGTGAATATAGGGTGGTTATATAGTGAATATAGGGTGGTATATAGTAGATATATCAGGTGGGTAATATAGCGTGGTATATAGTGAGTATAGCGTGGTATATAGTGAATATAGGGTGGTATATAGTGAATCTAGGGTGGTATATAGTGAATCTAGGGTGGTATATAGTGAATATAGCGTGGTATATAGTGAGTATAGGGTGGTATATAGTGAGTATAGCGTGGTATATAGTGAATATAGGGTGGTATATAGTGAATATAGCGTGGTATATAGTGAATATAGGGCTTTATATAGTGAATATAGGGTGGTATTTAGTGAATATAGGGTGGTATATAGTGAATATAGCATGGTATATAGTGAGTATAGGGTGGTACATGATGTAAATGTCTATATTAGCTTCTCCTTTTTGAATTGAATCATGAAAACGGACGATTCTCACGACGTTCATGTTTATTTGTGACGCTCTAGAAACTCAAACCGATAACCGAATTCATAGCACGTTTATTTGTTTTCATCCCCGTGACCGGCGTTTTATGTTCTTTGCCCGTAATAGCTAACCCGAGCTGCGTGCTGTTCCAGTTTCTGTAAGTAACATCCAAAGTCCAATATTTGACCCTTGGTACGTTGGCGAATGGGGCGTGGCCCGCCGATAAGCCCGGGCTTATCTTGCTAAGTCCACAGTGGAGTAAAACGTGACGGGGCGCTCTCGGTGTTTACACCCCAGGCCAAATATTGACTCCGGCTAACGCTGCAGGCGACCCCCCCCCCCACCACCACCACCACCACCAACATGGCCGCCGCGGGAGGTGCATCATGGGTCACATTGACTAAAAATAGGCGACCGGGCGCTTGCTGTACGCGGGTATTTAGGGGAAAACAGTGACTCATCTCCCTCTGCGTGCCGCCGGCTTTGTCAACATGGATCAAAATATTCTTCCGTGCCAGCGTCCGAAACTGGACCGAGAGGATCGGTTGTCACCAACATCGGTCCTGCCGTGTTGCTAGGCTCTAAAAGAGGTCGACCTAGTGGTTACCCTTAGGTTTAGGGGGTATAAAAATATATATATATATATTTTTTTTTTAATTGATTATGAACAAAATCAATACCATAACAATGTTCACTATTAAAAATGATTTAATTCCTATCACAATTCATCGTTATATCTTTCGAATGCTTCATAACTGTTAATAAAATGAATCAAATTGATTTAGGGTGGTAGTAGCCTAGTGGGTAACACACTTGCCTATGAACCAGAAGACCCAGGTTCAAATCCCCCTTACTACCATTGCTTCCCAGAGCAAGACACTTAACGCTGAGTGTCTCCAGGGGGGGACTGTCCCTGTAACTACTGACTGTAAGTCGCTCTGGTTAACGGCGTCTGATAAATGCCGTAAATGTAAATGATTTGGGCGGCAGTAGCCTAGTGGAAAAGAGGCCGACCTGTGACCCAGAAGAGCGTAAACTTGCTCCGGGGACATTTTTAAAACCCAGTACCCACGGCGAATGGACGTAAACACGATTCTTCGGAGGTCGAGACGGCGGGGGTGTGGGGACCATGTCGTGGTGTGGGGACCGAGGTGACGAGATTTGTGTCCCTCGGTGCGGTGCTGCTCGGCCGGAGTGAGTCGTGTGATGTCGGGCCAGCCCTCGCTGGGACGCTTATCAGCAAACGCAGACCCCCTGCCCGTGACCCCCCCCCCCCCTCATCGCCCAGTCGTGTTTATCCGGCCCCGCCCGCGGCTTCTTCTCTTCCTGTTCTCGTAGATGTTCATCTGTGCGGCGTGTGATCCTCCTGACTCAGCAGTTTAGCAGCTTGCACGCGTTTGAATTTAAAGGAGAAAATCCGATGGCGGGCACGAATCCCAGACGGGATTTTTTCGGAAAAACGCCATTCGATCCTGCGCGGAAAAAACAAAAGGCCGCGGCTTGGTCTGTAGGACATGCCGACAGACGGGGACGTAAACAGGCGTCGGTGTTGTGACAATACCTGCGCCGTCTGGGTGCCAGTCAGTCTAGACTCCGTCTCGACCTCGGGGCACCCGCGCCGCTGCCCGGTGCCTTCATACAGGAGAGGGACTGTGCCGCAGGGACTGCGCCGCGCGGCGAAGGTAAAAAAACGCCGGGCCCCCCGTGCTGATTTTGTGCTTTTCGTTCCCCTACAGTTGGTCAGACACCAAAGAGATCGGCTGCCGGCGTGGTGGCGTCTGACCATGGCGCTCTGCGACTTCCTGTTCCGGAGGGAGAACCCAAGATGAAGTGGGTCCCGGCGGAGGACAGGCCTCGTCCCATTGCACTCCAAAAGACTCTGTGACGGCACTGTACGACGGAACACGGCTTTCGGCTGAACGGATTAAAGTGACTCGATGACAATGAACAGAAACGGAAGACAGTGGTGGTCACCGCAGGACGGAGACTCTTTTTTTTAAATTTTTAATTATTATTATTATTATTATATTTCGTTCCCAGTTCATGAAGAAGCCATTCTGCTTGAAGAGCTATTTAAAGTGTTTCTTTCGGTCTGTTGCTTTTTTTTTTTTTTTAAATGGACCTCTTGTCAGATCAGCTAATGCCTTACTCTGTTCCTGCACCGGCGGAAGGACTTCGACGGCGGGGGAGGGGGCGGGATTAAAAACGGCCCGAGACGTGACCAGTCCGGTGACGGGACTCGAGGTCCTCACCCGAAGCCCACTTCGGAGAGCCTCCCCCCTCCGAGCGCTGTACGCTGGCCGCGGCCGCCGGAGGAGGCTGCGTTGACCTTCACACGGCGTGAAAAAAGAAAAAAGAAACGTGGCTTGGTGATGGTTTTTTTTTTGTTTTTTTTAAACAGAGCACAGGAAAAGACGCGCCTAGACCTTCGCGACCGTAACCAGCCTAGCGCATAACTTTCATGCGAGGCGTTTTTTTTTTTTTTTTTTCCCTTGACTCCGCCCCCCCCCGGGCGCTCCCGACCCATTCGTCGGGGGGTTTACTGTGAGCACAGCTTCCGAGGTGCTACGGGACCACATTTCAGAGGGGTCCTCTTGCGGCGAACGCGCTGTTGTAACGCCCGCCCAGTCTGATTGCACTTGAACTTGAACTTGCCTTTCGGCCCCCTCGGAGCAGCAATGCGGTGATGGGGGGTGGGGACGCCACCGGAGGCTGTGAAACCCTCGAGGTCGACGCTGTTACAATCCCGGTCAGCACGAGTAGGGCAGACCTTCGTGGGTCGAATCAAATTTGCCTTATTTGTCTGATCTGTCCGATGGGAAAGCGAGCACGTGGAAGTGCCGAAAATTGCTTTTCAATAAAAAAAACACACACACACACACAATCAGCAACTGACAATGTAGAAATGGTGTGACCATGGAAATGATGTTTTAATAGATGAAAATGCTATTTTATTCTGATGAACTGATATAGTTATTGTCCTGTTTGGGGACCCCGTCATCTCGCCTCTGTTTTAATCTCAGGGGTCTGATTTTCTACGCCCCAGAACGTCATCATGTGCTGGGTGATGATTTTGATACATTTTCCACTGAAGGCTACGTGAAATCCCACATTTTTATAAAAAGGAAGTGGCGGTGCCTTTTTACCAGTGGCTAGTCGGCCATCAGTCCCATCTCTCACCGTCTCACGTTTCGCCCACGTTCATCGTAACGTAGATCTGGACAGATTTCCACGGACCCAACTCCCCCCCCCCGGACATGTGCGCCATTCGGTGTGGTTAGCTTGGCGCGCCTCTCGCACCCGTGGGCCACCAGAGAGTAACACCCAGAGACAATCAATCATGAATGTGCCTTGTGTCCAGCAGACCTGCTCCGCAGTCACAATTGTGGGGAGTTTTAAACTCGGGCGCGATTTCCACTGATTTCCGGCATTCGGCTCACGTGGCCCACGGTGTGATTATTTCCCCCCCCCCAGACTGTAAAATCGAACGACTGTTTGCTACTACTGTGCACTGGATGGTCTTTTCTTTTTTTTTTTTTCTTAAAAAAAAAAAAAAAAGACGTATTTTGTACCTCTGAACATAGTTCTTTATCTATCTCTGTTTTTTTTTTTTCATTTTCCTTTTTCACTTTTTTAATATGTGTATAAATATATATATACATACATAACTATATATGACATCTTCCACAGCCTCGCGGCAGGTTGTGTAAAAAAAGAAGTGCGCTAATTCTGTACGTTTTTGGGGAGCAACTTCCCAGCATCTTGCGGTCCGTGCATATTGCCTTTCAGAACGCGTCGCTGTATTGCTGTTTCGACTCTTCAGGATGAATGTGTTCAGTATTATTTGCTGGGGTGGGGTACTTCCTCCAAATTTTACATTTCCGTGACACCTGCCTGTAACCAGAACCCGAATTCCCGAGTCTGGCCGTTTTACTTGTTACTCAATACACCAGAAAAAGGAGGTTACTTTGTCCTGGTTGCTTTTTTTTCTTTTTGTTGTTGTAAAATTGAGATAAAAAAAAATTCGATGTACAATTCAGTGCAAATGTTTGGAATTAAATTGCAAATGTAATTGTATCGTACATTCCAAAAGTTACCTCCCGAAAGTCCTTGAGACGTACCGATGTGATGTCTATGTTGCATTTGTCCCGCGCTGGCCTCAACTACGAAGCAGATATTGAATTCTGAATTCACTCACTGTGCATCGAAAGAACCCGGAACATTGCAGAGCTGTCTTTAGTGTGTACTACAGTACGAGGTGAGACCCAGTCCAGATGTAGCAGTTTGGTTGAAGCATGAACCCTGTGTCTCAGACTACTCTGGACTATGTATATGTATGTGTGTGTGTTTGTGTTTGTGTGTGTGTGCGTGTGTGTGTGCACGTTACTGCAGGCTGGCCGGCATTAAATAACTCAACAGTAAGAATCAGGGCACACCAGAATCCCCACACAGAGTCTTGTCACCGCAGCACTTGTTCAGATTTTTTCCCCTCGACGCTGGTCCCAGTGTTTTAAAGCTGTGAGTTTTTGTGTGTGACGCCTGTCGGATTGAAGTACTCTATTCCTACTGAAGAAAGAATTGAGGACGTTTGATTTTCAAGTGCAATATGCTGTACATAAGAGCTTAGCTCTACGAATCATACTTTTTTTTTTTTTTTTTGGAGCTTTTTTGTTGTTAAATGGAAATTTGTCATTTTTAATTAAAGGTTAGAATGAATAAAAATCCTTGTTGTCGTGTTATTTCCCATGTCAAACCTCTGGGTCAGCCGCATACTATCACATCCTAAATATGTGCTATATTCCTTACGTATGAAGTGATGCATTTGGCTGCTAGTTCATGAAAATAAAGGAATAATGATCCATATATAATCAATAGAAAAACTTAACTTTCAATACGCCTATACAGATCAAAACTATTTTATATTCCCCCATCCTGGCTTTCTGATTGGCTGCGAGGACTCCTGCCAATGTCAACATTTCACGATATCAACACTCTCTTCAAATGTCATTCCACCATATCATGTTTCCATTGTTTGCGGTCACAGGGTCACGTGGCCAGTTACTGCTGAGTGACGTTGCTTAGCAACAGCTGGATCGGAGATGAGCCGAAGGGAGAATGTAAAGATTCCTGGCAATAAATAAATACGAACAGGTCAATATTGCTCTTTACACTGATATTACACAGTAACCAATGTGGTGCAATGATATTTATTCCACCTAAGAGTACTTTTTTAGTTATATTGCCCAGAGATAAAATTACATTTGTAGATGATTACAATTCAGGAGGACGACTGAAGATTTAAGGCTCGGTATGAGCAGGGCGGGGTCAACAGTCTTAAGGCGCGGTGGCATGGCGAGTCAACAGAGGAGGTCAATGAGGGCGGCGTGAGCTGCAGATGCCCCCGACACAGAGCGAGCGCTCCACTTTGTTGGTTTGATAACAGGCGGAGCACAACACATGAGTCACCCGGTTTTCCCCCGTCATACCGCCGGTGATATGGGCGTGGCGGCTGAATGTTCCTTTGAGGAACAACAGGCGGGATTATTTTCTAAGCTCGCACGTAAAGGCTCAACGCCATAAAAACCCGAAGCTTCGCGACAATCATTTACCACCTAATGAATCAGGGCAATTATGTGCTCCCCCCCCCCCTCTGTCTCTGAATTAAAGGAGCCCAATGCTTCCCTGGGCCCGAAATCCCCCTCAGGGTGGTGGAACAGGGGGTTGGTGCAGCGGTGCACCTCTGCTCAGCACTTTTTCGGAGTCGGAACAAAGGGCCCTCTGTCTCGCAGACGGACGCTCCCATCTGACCCCGGCCATTTGCCGTGTGGCACGTTCAACGCTCAGAAGTACCCCGTGGGTGTGTGTGTGTGTATATATGTGTGGGTGTGTGTGTGTGTTGCTAATACACATATACACATATTTGCTAATACACATATTAGCAACATTTTAAATATATATATTTGCTTCCTGGGCATGAAATCCCACGCTCCCATCTGACTCCGGCCATTTGCCGTGTGGCACGTTCAACGCTCAGAAGTACCCCGTGTGTGTGTGTGTGTGTATATACACATATTAGCGACATTTTAAAGCTTTCCGCAAGGTTTTTACTGTTTTTCTTTGGCAGAATCTGGTCCAATGACCAAGTCTGCCCACAGAGGCATCACTGCTATTCTGCAGATGAACTAAGATGAACTAATCCTGGCTGAAGCAGACATGCCCGCAGGGACCCTTCCAGCAATGGCGGCCCCCATTGTGCCTGTCAACACACGTCTTTTATTTTGCCCTGGTAAACCCCCCTCCCCCCTACTCGTGACACGTAGGAGGCGTTGAGGTAGAGGAGACCGGCTCTGTAATTCAGGACAGGTGGGGCGTGGCACTTGAGGGACACCCACACAACCCCTTCAGTTCTTTTTACGTAACTATATATATACAAAATAAGAGTTCATCAGAACATGTATCATGTCCCCTGGGTACAGTTCCAGGTTCAAGTTACCCTCTAATCCCAGTGCATCGGAGCTCTTATTCAACAGAATGCACAACAATTAGGCAAAACGTTGTCCTCTTCACAGCTCTGCAATGTTTCCCAGAAAAAGCATCAAATTGGCGCTGTCATTTTTAATCAGATGATGATCTCAGACGGTTTCAGGAAACTGACGCAACTCGCTGTAGTGTTTGCAAATGAGTTTGAGGAAGTAAAGTACAGACGTTTCACCTTGTGACCGACGTGCGACAGACACCTGTCTCTTGAACCACAAAATATATAGAAATATATATAGAAATATATGTGTGTGTGTGTATTCAAATCAATCAATTACCCTTCTTATATAGCGCCATTCATGCAAAACAGCAATGCTATCTGCTTAACAATGCAATTAAAATAAGGAAATAAATTTATTGTGTTTAATAAAATGCAATTAAAACAAACATGTGCAGTAAATCTCTTATTACTTGTATCACCTGCAGCGGAACGGTGCCAGGGTGTGCTCCTGCCTCGAACCCATTGACCAAAGTGTGATGAGTGAATGAGTGAATGAGTGAGTATTTTTACTAGAAACGTAAATACGGCTCATTTCAATGCACACGAATACGTACCATTACAATATTACTTCCTATAAATCAAAATGAATTCAAGCACCCATAAACACGTCCCTGCTGACCCTCAGATAACCAGGTGTCATGTGGCCTGGACACACAAAAGCCTTCTTTAACCTGGGGTCTTGGACGGGTCAGCAGGGGTCAACGAAGCTCTGACAACCTCAAGTTTGCTTGATGAAAGAGCGTGACCCCCGCTGGGTGTTTTTGCCCTATCGATGGACATGTCACTCAGTGGCCATTGTCACCTTCCCCCCACAGCTGGAGAACCAGAGGAGAGGGACATTGTTGTACATGTTGACACAAGTTATCTATTTCTTGGGGGGTAAAAATAGCCCCGGCGTGCGTTTTTTGGTCGACGAAGCCAGTGAAAGAGGTGCCAAGAATAATATTTGGATGCGTGTGCAGATGTCCCCGGCAAAATGAAGGAGGACGCGCACAGGAAAAGTGAAAGAGTTTTGAGGAGCGGCTCCGTAAACACCGACTGGCTTTGAGTTGTGACAGCTGTTGTCGGTGCATTGTTAACACTCAGCTGAGGCGGGCTTGGATTTCAATGACTGACGCTTTCCAGACTCGCCACGCTCGCCGAGACAAGCAAATGCAGGACTGGGTCCCCTTAATAGTCTGCAAAGTCTCGCTGGGAATCCAACCAGACCTGCGAAAATGGATTAATTATCTATTAATTACTGCTACGTGTGTCGATGCTCATGTTGTGGGAAAATTGTTCCCCACAATCATATCGTGATTTCTGAGCGAGACGTTTCACTTTTGATAAATTGCAGGAGGCGGGATCTATCTGCCCAGCGGCAATTTCTTTCCGTCCCGGATCATGCAGGAGATGCTCTGCTCATGCAAGTTGAACGTATTTTCACAGTTCACTACAGTGTGAGGTGAAAAAGGGCAAAATCAACGTGCTCACGTGATCGGCCCGTAAATCTGGAGATTTCTGGCAAATGGGACCGCCTGAGTGCGCCAGACAGAGGTCGTTGCGTGGCAAGGCATCTGTTTACGCGCTTATCTGGTGTGATTTATGGGACTGCAGTCTTGCCTCTTATGAAATCCTTTCATCCACTTCTCCTCGTTAAACGTTCTTCTGGCCCATCATTCAAGGAGATCTGTCTGGACAAGCAATGTAACTGCTGTAGGTAAACTGTAAGTAGATAAAGGTACAGATTACAAAAGATCTACCAAAGGACTACCTCTGTGATTATTTACATACAATGGAAGGGGGGAAAGTTTATATGCGTTCTTGTATTATCCAACTTAGGCTTCTGAACTTTTATGGCCTTTTCAAACCATTACGTGAGTCATCAAGATCATCAAGATCAATCCAGGCACCAACAAAAGACCTCCGAGGCCATTCAAGGTGACAGCGGCAGGCAGCAGACGATCCCAGACCTGGGCCAACCGGTCTGCCTGGTTCTTCCTGCGGCTCCACTGCAGATATCCAAGGCAGAGAAAGAAAGAAAGAAAGAAAGAAAGAAAGAAAGAAAGAAAGAAAGAAAGAAAGAAAGAAAGAAAGAAAGAAAGAAGTGTGGCTGACAAGTGGCCAGCCGAGAACAAAATAAGAGGGACGTCTGGAACCAAACCGCCACACCATTTCTCCATGGACTTCATCTACTGATTTCTTTTATGACGTCAAGTATATTCAAGAGCACTGATTGTTAATAATGTATACATACAATACATCAAATAAACATTTATAATGAGCTCATATGGACAACAGTATTGTGACACATTTCATAATTATTAATTTCTTGAATTACTTATTGAGATTCCACTATAAGTTTTATCTCTGGCAATCAGAAGCATTTAGGAACAACAGCCACAATAAAGCGGTAGACTACGTAAGGACCATGGTGTGTAAAAAGTCGCAAAAGCTCTGCTGAAGAGTTCCAGACTTCTTCTGGGATTCTTCTGGGATATTAGTTTAAGAGCAGTGCATTGGGACCTTCATGGAATGAGCTTCTACTGCCCAGCTGCTGCACACATGGAGTCTTGGAAACATCTTCTGTGGAGTCAGAAATCTCTGTCTTGTCTGCCTGACTGCATTGCACCGACTGTGGGGATTGGAGGAGGAGGGACTATGCTGTGTGGCTCCCTACTTCCAGCCAAACGCAATCGAAAGGCTTCAGCATTAATGCTGGGCACAGAGTGGGGAAGGAATGGAGATTGTGGGCTAGGACTTCTTATCCAACATCAGTGTCAGAAATGTTCTACAGAACGAATGCACTGAAAAAATGAACACTGGCTAAACATAAAGATTTTATGAATCTGCTGCAATGTGAATAAACCAACAAACCAGCTGTCAGTAGCTGCATAGTAAATAAAAAATTTCAGCTACTGTAATAAGAAAAAACACATTAAACAATCAAAAGCAACAGTTGACTTTTTTCATTGCATCCGCACACTGTAAAAAGTGAACACTGGCTAAACTAATCTGCCATATCTAATATTTTAGCACTGACGCAATGTAAATAAACCAATCAAACCTGCTGTAACCTGTTTATTTACATTACGTCAATGCTAAAATATTAGGTGTGACAAAGGTTTTAGCCAGCGTTCACTTTTTAAGTGTGGCCAACACTACACAATCCACAAGAGGTAACCAACTCTGCATAAAAGTCTATGTATTTGAATGCGATGTCATTAATGTTGGTGTAATTGTCAAGCGTCCTATGTTTGTCCATTTAGAGTATGTATTTAGACAACTACATTAATAAACAACTTTTTATTGTTATGTTTTTATTCTGTTTTCCCCCACGAGTTGGTAAAAAGGGATGATAGTGGCCTAGGGGTAACACACTCGCCTATGAGCAAGAAGACCCGGGTTCAAGTCCCGCTTACTACCATTGTGTCCCTGAGCAAGACACTTAACCCTAAGTTGCTCCAGGGGGACTGTCCCTGTAACTACTGATTGTAAGTCGCTCTGGATAAGGGCGTCTGATAAATGCCGTAAATGTAAATGTAAAAAGGGAAAATAGATGGTTCTAATGAGTTCTACATTGCTGTTCCATGCTGTTCCAATCAATCTCGACTACAAACACCGACTGGTGCAAGTAGGACTTTGCCAACTTCCTAACTTGTTGTTGACTGCAATGCGGAATGTATGCACTTTGCAGCTCCTCCTCGCATAAAAAAAGTGATTGTCACATACAAAGCAGCAAAGCACACCGTGCACACAGTGAAATTTGTCCTCTGCATTTAACCCACCACCCTGAGTGAGCAGTGGGCAGCCATGACATGCGCCCGGGGAGCAGTGTGTGGGGATGGTGCTTTGCTCAGTGGCACCTTGGCGGATCGGGATTCGAACCGGCAACCTTCTGATTACGGGGCCACTGCCCCAAAGACTTACTAAAGTCGGCAGGATGGTGAAAAGATGGTGTGCAGCGAAAATCACGGCCATGTGCAAACGAGGGTACGGTGAGTGCACATGACCACGATGGTGAGCTGGTTGTGGCGCGGCAGAATCTGACAACACTCTACTCCACCGTGCCGACGTTCATAAGGGTGGACGCATTTAAATCCATTATCTAACACTGAGATCCCTCGTAACTGCACACTTATTTTATTAAACAAATCACTTTCCAACACGCCCTAACTGCTTCGGAACCCTGGTAAACAATGACGGCAGCTACGCAAACATGTTTTCACGGAGACACGACACCCACATGGAGTACTTTGGCAAACAAATGCTAGGTATGCTGCTATGCATGTGTAACGAAAATGACATAAGGTGCCACACAAATGTAAACAAACTCGAAAAAATGGTAATAATATGTTTGCCCTGGGTCATAGTTTGCCGCCCGCCCTAAGAAGTAAGCTGAAGGTAATCTCAAACGTCTGCCCCCCCACAATGGCCCTGTGACATTATCATCATAATTACAATTACACTGAGAAGCGATTTCGCAGAAATGACTCTCCTGATGGCCTCAGTCTGTCAGGCTTCATCCGAATTCACCTCTGATCAGGCGAGAACTGCATTGGTTGGACATCTTGGCCCTCAGGATATCTATCAGGCAGATTTATTACAGACTTCTCCAGAACCTGGGCAGATTGGTTATCATTATATACCAAATTAAGATGAAACTCATGTAAACAGGACTATTAATTACTATCCTTAATCATGAATAAAGCAGTTTTTGGGAAGTAACATAATCTGATATCACACACATGTGATAGTCATGTGATTAATGGGTTCATGACAATAATTTAATCATTTGATGAGTTGTGTTTAAACATTTATGATTGTTATTTTTTTATTTTTATTTAACATTTATTTTTTAATTAACTGATTTTGTTTTTTAAACACATTTCTGTTTAGTCCCTACTGAAGTAATATTCTAATAAAGTGAGATGTTATCATGAAAATAATAATTTATTATTATTGCCCAGTGAGTAGTGAGGGACATACTCTTGAGGAGCGCGTTGTTGGAAGAGGTTGTACAAGTGTTCTCTCTGTTGGAAATGTTGATGTACTACAGCATAAATTGTCCTGTGTGTGACCAGAACTGGAAAAGAAAATGTTCAGCAACAATGGCTGTCGTTGTTCTGAGCAGATGAAAGCAAATGAATTAACCTAAATGCTACATAATATGCGACATGATAATTCAGCAAAAAGAGTCAAGAGTGCATAATTGCTAAAATAATGAAATTTAATGTTTTTCAGACCATTTGGTGCCAGAAGAAAAACTTAAAGCAACAAAGACTTACAGGATTATCAAAAACTGCAGGTGTGTGCAATGTCACATTTAAACAGACTTGTGTCTGCATGACCCATAATCTGAAATAACTGTTATATAGTACAACAAATAATAACCACCACAATGTTTTATGTGTGCTGTTCATAGAACAATAAAATAAATAATGAATTAAGTGCACTCTTCAAAAGCAAACTAGACATGAAAATATATAAAAAATTCTAATAAAAACACACCCTAAAGTTTAAGATGCTTTTAATTAAAAAAAAAACAAAAAAACATTCACATTATTTATTTCTGTAGAAATCAGTTTAAACGCTCTTTTATCAAAACAAAAGGAGAGCGTCAAGCAGTTAAATATTTAGCAATATTCTACATTGTTTTTTCCAAATGTGTGAAATGTTATGTTATACTTTAGTTTGAAAACGAACACTGTTCAAAGGGTCTTAAAAACGGCATAAAAAAACAATAGAATTTCATGTAACAAGAACAAATAAGTTTGTCAAGATGAAAGAAATACTGTGAAAGATACAGAGAAATCCCAAATAAACGATTCCAAACATTTATTCTTAATTTTGTATTGTAAAAGGGAAATTTGTACAAAAATAAAAAAAAAAAACTGTCAAGAACGCAGAGATATCTGAAATATATCGCCTTACGAGGGGTGAACCGGCCCAGGTCGGAAACGGAGCAGGTCAAAGCCCCCGTGCCGATCAGTAGTGGGATCGCGCCTGTGAATAGATGCTGTAGTGCAGCCTGAGTAATACGGCGGGACTCAGTCTTTTTATATTTAAACCTGCTGACATCAATATAGAACATTTCTGAGATCAACATGTGTTACATTAGGACATTTTTATTCTTCAGGCGTTTTCGTTAGTGAACTTTTACTAGCCCGATTTCATGTAACATTACTGCCTCCTTCAGGACGCAAAATGCAACTGCACCGCAAATGATGGATTTGGATGGTTTTTAAAAGTAAAAAATGTGCAATATATAAATTGCATCTAATATTTTAATTAATTTGCGTAGAATGTTTTACATGAAGACCAAAAAAACATGTTAAGTGCTATTATGTACAGTATAACTTAAAAAGACAGATCTTTTTTTTTGTTTTTTTTTGCCGCAGCATACAAAAAAGTTATCATTTAATAACAAGTTAATAACATAATTCATAAAAAAGTTAACAATAAAGGCATCAAAGACAGGGCCTTTATATATGGTGTCATAATATATGAAATAGGATCGATTTTAAAATTAAAATATGTGTAATTTATGCATTGCATCAAACATGTTTGATTAATTTGTACTGAAGATTGTACATAAATACCAATGAAACATGTTAAGCTCGAAACAGTGGTACCGTGTACAGTATAACATAACAAGACAAAACTATATTTGCTAAAACAGATTTTTTTTGCCAGTGTACAGAAACGTCATTCTTTAACAAGTTTAAATAGAAAAAAAACTAAAGCTATTTTCACCAATTGTCTACATTTTTTACATATATAATAAGCATGTTGTACAGTACATTTCCTGAGTAATGCGTATAAATAGGCAAGATTCTGAAATAATCTTATCCAGATATGTTATATTAACATGAATATCATGGCTCATTGCTTTACTGTGATGTCTGCATTTGTTCCCTCAACACCTACCCGTGTCTGAAGGCAGTGACGTCACCTCCTGCAGCGTGAAATGGTCTCGGAACGTGTCCCGTCCTCGCCGGGTGCAGTGGCGTGCGCCTGTAGTCCAAGTCACTGGGAGGCTGAGGCTGGCGGACCACTTGAGCTCAGGAGTTCTGAGCTGCAGCGGACTATGCCGATCGGGTGTCCGCACTAAGTTCGGCATCGATATGGTGCTCCTGGGGGAGCCCGGGACCACCAGGTCGCCTAACGAGGGGTGAACCGGCCCAGGTCGGAAACGGAGCAGGTCAAAGCCCCCGTGCCGATCAGTAGTGGGATCGCGCCTGTGAATAGACGCTGTAGTGCAGCCTGAGTAATACAGTGGGACTCAGTCTTTTTACATTTAAACCTCACCTGCTTTACCAATGACATCAATATAGAACATTTCTGAGATCAACATGTGTTACATTAGGACATTTTTATTCTTCAGGAGGTTTCGTTAGTGAACTTTTACTAGCCCGATTTCATGTAACATTACTGCCTCCTTCAGGACTCAAAATGCAACTGCACACTTAAAAGCGTGTACAAAGGCTTCAAGAACAGACAAAAAATGTGCAATATATGAATTGCATCTAATATGTTTTATTAATTTGTATAGAATATATACAGTATTACTTAACAAGACAGACCAGGCCAGGCAGTGGTGGCCTAGCGGTTAAGGAAGGTTTCCGGTTCGAATCCCGATCCGCCAAGGTGCCACTGGGGTGCCACTGAGCAAAACACCATCCCCACACACTGCTCCCCGGACGCCTGTCAAGGCTGCCCACTGCTCACTCAGGGTGATGGGTTAAATGCAGAGGACAAATTTCACTGTGTGCACTGTGTGCTGTGCTGCTGTGCATCACAATCATGTATGACAATCACTTCACTTTATCACTTTTTATCACTTTATCAATATTTGCTAAAAGCAGATTTTTTTTACAGCAGCATACAAAAATATTATCTAATAAGGCAGTAACAATATCCATATAAAAGTTAATAATAAAGACATCAAGGACAGGGCCTTTGTATATAGTGTCAATAACTACGGAAATGATTAAAAATAACAAAACTAGGAAAGCACATGAAAGCATAAGTATTCACAGCCTTTGCCACAAAGGTCAAAATTTAGCTCAGGTGCTTCCCGTTTCCCCTGATCATCCTTGAGATGTTTCCGCAGCTTAATTGGAGGCCACTTGTGGATAAAACTGTGCTGTAAATGTAAAAATTGTCACATGATTCCATCATGTGACCGGGAGTAACACGGAAACGAGGTAACGTGACTCCTATATAATAGGCTGGAGAGCAGCTGCCAATTGCTCAGTCATTGAATGACGCACGCCATTCGACTCGGCTCCGAAAACCCGCTCCCAGTAAGACCGTACCTGTCCTCTCTGTTCTCCCGATACCCGAACTCCTTCCTGTCACCCTGTCCTGCCCCGTCTTGTGTCTCAATACGCGAACGACAACATCAGTGTGGTGTTGCGGCTCGCGCCGTCCACGTTCGCAGATTAACGTGGAGGAACTTACCTGCCTCCCTGCGTCCCACCGCACTGAGGTCTCTCGTTCCCTCCTACACGCCTCTCTCGTTCTGGTCCCGGTTCGCGTGACAGAATGACTGAGCCTGAATTACGCGCTTCACAACTCGCTGCTTTGTGCGATCGGATAGCGCGGCAGGAGAATCTTTTTGGAAGTCTGTCGCAGGAGGTTCGCATCCTGCGGCAGCGCGTTCAGGAAGTGACCGCCGCGCACCGAGACCATGAAGCGGCGAGCGTGGCGCAGAGCCCTCGCCCCCCCGCGGTTCCCGAACCCAGTTTGCCGCTCCCGGAGCGCTGGAACGGACCGAGGGGAGCGGCGAGGTGCTCCTCACCGCTCTCTCGTTGATTTTCGAGCTACAGCCTAGCCGCTACCCCAGTGCCCGGTCCCGAATCGCCTTACTCCTAACCCGGCTCGGTGGTTCCGCCGCAGAGTGGGCGGCTGCGCGAATTAGTTCCCCCAGTTCTGCGTCCCTCTCGTATGCCGAATTCGTGGAGGAATTAAAACTCACCTTCTGTCATCCGGACGGTGTGGAAGACGTCGCGTCACAGCTGTACCATCTGCGCCAGGGTACCTCATCGGTCAGCCAGTTTACCGCCAGATTCCGGACCCTGGCTGCAAAGACTCCGCTGGGCGACCACGCCCTCCGGATGATGTACTATGAGGGACTGGCCCCACGAATTCGTGGTGAGATGGTCAGCCGGGAGATGCCAGCAACGTATGAGGCCCTCATACAACTCGCGATGCGGATTGATCGCCACCTGCTGGCACTCCCGAAAACTGTGGCCCCCACTCCGACCCTGCATCAGACCCCTCGACCTCCGATATCACCACCTCAGCCCACCGTCACTCCTCCAGACCATAGGGGGGAACCCATGCAGCTGGGACGGACAACCCTCACGCCTGAAGAGAAGCAATGGCGTTTTCGGGAGGGTTTGTGTGCATACTGCGCTTCCCCCTCACACATCCGCCTGACCTGCCCTATTCGTCCGGGGAGACGGGACACCCAGCAGATCAGCACGGCGCGGCCATCTAGGCCCCTTCCTCCACATCTGATGCCACCGACCTCCCGACTCACTCTCCCGGCCGTCCTGGAATGTAATCAGCGAAGCATCTCCACCACAGCCTTTGTGGACTCCGGGGCGGCTGGAAATTTCATAGACCACTCCTTCATCCGACAACATCACATTCCCCTGGAACTCCTCCCAAGTCCGCTCACAATCACCTCCGTGGATGGTCATCCTATCTCCGCAGGACCCATCATTCACCGTACGGTCCCTCTGCAACTCCGGCTGGACTCCCATGTGGAGAAAATCCAATTTCTGGTGACCAAGATTATCACCTCACCACTCCTCCTCGGGTTCCCCTGGTTGTCACTACATGAACCCCATCTCTCCTGGTCGTCGGGCATGGTGTTGGAGTGGGGAGCGCACTGCCATCACCATTGCCTTCTGCCACAACCCTCCTCGTTAGTCTCCACGAACCCAGAACCAAGTCCTCCAGTGTTAGACAACATCCCCTCTTGTTACCATGACCTAGCCACCGTCTTCAGTGCAGCCAAAGCCGCCCAGCTGCCTCCCCATCGACCAGGCGATATGGCCATTGACCTGCTGCCGGGAACCACTCCTCCGAAAGGACATCTCTACTCCCTCTCAAAGGCAGAGCAATTGGCCATGGAGCGGTTTGTGGCAGAGGCACTTCAAAACGGCACCATCCGCCCATCGACCTCCCCGACCGCGGCAGGGTTCTTCTTCGTGACCAAGAAGGATGGTGGCCTGCGCCCGTGCGTGGACTATCGGGGACTCAATAAAATCACCATCAAAAATCGAACACCGTTACCCCTCACCAACACCGCCCTGGACGCCCTCTCGGGAGCCAAATACTTCACGAAGCTGGATCTCCGGTCTGCCTACAACCTGATTCGTATCCGGGAGGGCGACGAGTGGAAAACTGCCTTCATCACCCCCACTGGTCATTTTGAATCCCTCATAATTCCATTTGGTCTATGCAACGCACCCGCCGTCTTCCAGCAATTCATAAATGATACTCTCCAGGACATGCTGGGACGGTGGGTGTATGCCTACCTGGACGACGTACTCATTTACTCCCCCACTCTCGAATCCCATATTCAACACGTGAGGGCAGTACTAAAGAGATTGCTCGCCCACCGACTGTACTGTAAGCTGGAAAAATGCGCCTTCCACCAGCGCTCCACCACGTTCCTGGGTTTTACCATCTCGTCCCAGGGTGTGGCCATGGAGCCCAAGAAGCTAGAAGCAGTGGCGTCGTGGCCCCTACCCACGACGCTGAAGCAACTGCAACGGTTTCTTGGGTTTGCAAATTTCTATCGTCGCTTCATCCGTGGCTACAGTACGGTCGCAGCACCCCTCACTGCTCTCACCAAACCGTCACCAGGTCCGTTTCGCCTAACCCCGGAGGCCATTCAAGCATTTAAATCTTTGTGTCGGCATTTCACCACTGCCCCCATTCTTCAACACCCAGACCCTACCCTTCCGTTTGTTGTAGAAGTGGACGCGTCAGAGGTGGGTGCTGGCGCCGTCCTCTCTCAACGCGGTCCGGACCGGAAATTGCACCCGTGTTGCTTCTTCTCGCGGAAGTTCACCCCTGCACAGCGGCGATACGGGGTGGGGGACCGTGAGCTGCTGGCAGTCAGGTGGGCCCTCAAGGAGTGGCGGCACTGGCTGCAAGGCAGTGACACCCCCTTTCTGGTCTGGACCGATCACCAAAACCTCATCTCAATCAAGGCTACCAAACAACTGAATCCCCGCCAGGCGAGGTGGGCATTATTTTTCGAGCAATTCAACTTCCAACTCTCCTACCGTCCCGGGTCCAAAAATCAAAAGGCCGATGCTCTTTCCCGTCAACACGCCCCAGACTCACCATCCTCTGACCCCGAACCCGTTCTTCCTCCTCATCGCATCCTAGGCCCTCTACGGTGGTCCCTCGAGACGAAGGTCCGGGCAGCCCAGGCATCCGATCCTGGCCCAGACAACACCCCACCCGGGTGCCTGTACGTCCCAAATACCTGCCGACCCGATGTACTGCATTGGGGCCATTCTTCCGTCCTCTCAGGCCATCCAGGACGCCAACGGACCCTCTCCTTCATTCGCCGAGCATTCTGGTGGCCTTCAGTACGACGGGACGTACAGGCCTACGTGGATGCCTGTGATGTCTGTGCCCGGGCCAAGACTCCCAACACTCCGGCTGCTGGGCCCCTGCGTCCCCTTCCCATTCCTCATCGCCCCTGGACCCACCTCGCCTTGGACTTCATCACCGGCCTCCCTGAAGCTAGTGGTATGACCACCATCCTGACCATAGTGGATCGTTTCTCCAAAGCGGTCCACTTGGTCGCCCTGCCCGGCCTACCGTCCTCTGCCACAACCGCTGACCTCGTGCTTCAACACGTGGTCCGCCTCCATGGGTTCCCCCAAGACATCGTCTCTGATCGGGGACCCCAATTCGTCTCAGCTGTGTGGAAGGCGTTCTTTCGCCTTATTGGATCGACCTGCAGCCTCTCCTCTGGCTACCATCCCCAGACCAACGGTCAGGTGGAGAGGGCCAACCAACAGCTGGGACGATACCTGCGGTGCTTTGCGTCAGAACATCAACGCACCTGGCCCGGGTTTCTCCTGTGGGCAGAGCTGGCCCACAACCTGCAAGTCTCCTCCGCCACCGGCCATAGTCCCTTTGAGATCTGCCATGGATATCAGCCCCCCATCTTCACACACCAGGTGCCTTCAGGCGGGGTCCCCTCGGCCCGTCAGATGATCCGCGGTTGCCGAAAGGCCTGGAAATCTGCGCGGTCGGCCCTCCTCATCGCCTCCCGAAGGATGTCCACCCAGCACGATCGCCGGCACCCTCGTCGACTGCACTTCCGAGTGGGACAGCGGGTGTGGCTGTCCACCAAAGACCTACGTCTCAGGACTGAGTCACACAAACTGTCCCCTCGATACATCGGACCATTCCGGATCCTCAGTCGGATCAACCCCCTCACATACCGTCTCCAACTCCCTCCTGCCATCCGTGTCCATCCAGTCTTCCATGTCAGCAAACTCAAACCCTTTTTCCGATCCTCGCTTCATCCTCCTGCTCCGGATCCGCCACCGCCACGCATCGTCGACGGGGGACCCGCCTACACTGTGGAGCGCATTATTGCCTCTCGCCGCAGAGGTCGGGGGGTCCAGTACCTGGTGCATTGGACCGGCTATGGACCAGAAGAACGGTCTTGGATCCCGAGTCGTTTCATCCTGGACCCGTCTCTGGTGGCTGAGTACCGGCAGCGTACCGCCGCCACTCCGGGGCCGTCGGGGGTCGGCCCTGGAGGGGGGGGGGTACTGTCACATGATTCCATCATGTGACCGGGAGTAACACGGAAATGAGGTAACGTGACTCCTATATATTAGGCTGGAGAGCAGCTGCCAATTGCTCAGTCATTGAATGACGCACGCCATTCGACTCGGCTCCGAAAACCCGCTCCCAGTAAGACCGTACCTGTCCTCTCTGTTCTCCCGATACCTGAACTCCTTCCTGTCACCCTGTCCTGCCCCGTCTTGTGTCTTAATACGCGAACGACAACATCAGTGTGGTGTTGCGGTTCGCGCCGTCCACGTTCGCAGATTAACGCGGAGGAACTTACCTGCCTCCCTGCGTCCCACCGCACTGAGGTCTCTCGTTCCCTCCTACACGTATCTCTCGTTCTGGTCCCGGTTCGCGTTACAAAAATGTAAAAAATAAAAATAAAATGTAGAATAAAAAGTAGAATAGACTGTACAGTGCATCTGGAAAGTAAAACAGTTGATTGGACATGATTTGGACACTCCTGTCTATATTAGGTACCACAGTTGACAGTTAATATCAGAGCACAAACACAATAATGTCAAAGGAATTGTCTGTAAACCTCCGAGACATGTTTTACTCGATCTACAAATCTGGTGAGGGTTACAGAAAAATTTCTGCTGCTTTTGAAGGTCCCAATGAGGACAGTGGGCTCCATCATCCGTAAGTGGAAGAAGTTCAAAACCACCAGGACTCTGGGGAGAAGGACGAGAACCTTCTTGTCAGAGGAGGAGAACCTTCTAAAAGGACTCTGCATCGTTGCAGCAATCCACCAAACAGGCCTGTATGGTACAGTGGCCAGATGGATACCACTCATTAAAGGTCCCCCTATTATGATTTACATATTTCTTAGTGGTATATGTAATGGTGTATCTGAAGTCTCTTTCCGAAATTCAGCCATGGTGCAGAATTATGGCCATTTTAGTCAATCCCACAATCAGTTTCCCAGCATGCAGGAGAAGGAGAGAGGTGGGACGAAGACGAGAGCGGCCAATCGAATTGCACGGGTATTGTCGGAAATGTCATCATGTCAACATTCTCTGGTCTTTGCTATGACTGCCAGGCGTCACTTTCATCAAACAACTGCTCAACAACCAGGCCAATACCATCCCTACAGTGAAGCATGGTGGTGACAGCATCATGCTGTGAGGATGTGGGGAGACTAGTCAGGATAAAGTGATAGATGACTGCAGCAATGTACAGAGTCATGAAAACCTGCTCCAGAGCGCTCTTGAACTCAGACTCGGGCGACGGTTCATCTTTCAGCAAGACATCAACCCTAAAGAGAGACTTTGCAATTCATCTGATCACTCTTATAACATTCTGGAGTATATGCAAATGGACAATTAAAACAAGACATCAATCGTTGTGAAAACCAGTATTTATTTCATCCTCAACTGATTGCACAATAAAACAATGTGCACTTTGTCAGTATGTAACGGTGTCTATGTAGCACCAGGTTTCCAAATAATTTTTTGGTTGTGAAAGTGAAGAAATTGTGATATACAGCACAGCACATGGTGACACAACGAAATGTGTCTTCTGCTTTTAAACATCACCCTTGGTGAGCAGTGGGCAGCCATGACAAGCGCCCGGGGAGCAGTGTGTGGGGACGGTGCTTTGCTGTGTGGCACCTCAGTGGCACCTTGGCGGCTCGGGATTCGAACCGGCAACCTTCTGATTACGGGGCCGCATCCTTAACCGCTAGGCCACCACTGCCCCATGCCTGGAATTTGCATTGCACTTACACTTGCGTGATGCGATACTGTGTAAGTCACATCTGCATTTACATCTGCACCCACAATCGCACCCACACCCACATGAACCATCCTGTCCACTATACATGTTTGACAATATATATAAAGCTGTCATAAGCCCAGTCATTACTACTATGGCACTTATTGCCAGTTAATAAACTGTACCCATGGTATCTGACATGAAAGGAGTGATAGTTTTATACTCTTCATAATAAATAATCATTGTTATATATGTATAAAAATTAGTTAGTTGAATTCTGTTTATATAAATGCTGTTTACTAAAGACAATCTGCATGAAGGTCCTTCAGACACCAGGGAAGAACCTGTTTTTTTTAGTTGTTGTATAATCTTAAACGTTTTAGTGTTCACTTTTCCTATTACATGAACAGAGACATTGTTGTAAAGAACCTTAATAAATAAGTGCAATCAATAATGTTCTATGGTGCAATAAAGAACTTAGTCAAGAAGTTTTTGACATGGGGCAGGTTTTCTGATGCTTTCAGGATGAGGCCGAAGTCTGATCACAGAGAACATATACCATCCAATATGCACAAGTGACTGATCCCAGCCTGAAGAACTGTATGTGTGTGTATGGTGAAAGCGGCACTTAGTGATGACACGTTTTACGGTAGAGCATGCTGTTTTATAGAATAAAAGAACCCAAATAAATTACTATAAAAAGCAGCACAATAAGCATGAATTGACAACAATAGAGTTAAAGCAAATAAGTCAGTTTAAACAGATTAGTTTTGACAAGTGACTTAAATAAGTAAGAGAATTGTCATGATCCGGGCCGGCAGGGGCCACTCCGGGTCCGGAGTCTAGACCGGAGATTTATGTTAGTCCTGTTTTATTATGTTTCCTGAATGTTTTCACCTGTGTATGAGTGTATAAAGCTGCCCTGTTTGTGTCTGTTCGCCGTCGGTGTTTGTTTGGTGATTGTTTGGTGATGTTTCCCTTGTCCTGTCTACCTGTTTCATGACGTCGTGCGTATGCGTCCTTCTTCCTCGCCATGTCCAGCCATCGTGACAGAATAAATGAAGCACTTTTCAGAAGGAAAAATTCCAGTGTTAAGAGAAGAATTGATAATAGTGGTTATGAAAGGAACCAATGAAGGGAAACAAGCTTTAATTAACACTGTGGGGAAAGGTTCAAGCTGACATTTGGATGATTTTGATTTTTAATATAAGTAAATTGAAGTGATTGTGATAAACAGCAGCACATCACATGGTGAAATGTGTCCTCTGCATTTAACCCATCACCCTTAGTGAACCGTGAGCAGCCATGACAGACGCCCAGGGAGCAGTGTGTGGGGACGGGGCTTTGCTCAGTGGCACTTTGTGAATCGGGATACGAACCGACTTCTGATTACGGGGACTTAACCGCTAGGCCTCCCCACTGGCTCTGTTGGGTTCCTGGAAGAGACCCTGGTCTTTCCCAGGCACGTCCTGCTGCCAGTGGTGCCTGCAGGCCCACTGCCTTGGCCCTCTGTGGCTTTGGTCTTGTGGCTGCCCGAGAAAAGGTGGGGGCCACAGTGGTGCTTCTAAGACTCCTGTGATAAGTTTCAAATAGTCCACTTCACAACCGCAATAATACAATGGGACCCAGTCTTTTTTATTTAAACCTCACCTGCTTTACCAATGACATCAATATAGAACATTTCTGAGATCAACATGTGTTACATTAGGACTTTTTTATTCTTCAGGAGGTTTCGTTAATGAACTTTTACTAGTACGATTTCATGTAACATTACTGCCTCCTTCAGGACTCAAAATGCCACTGCACATTTAAATGCTGTTAAAAGTGTACAAAGGCTTAGAGAAGAAGCCCTTCGTATCTGGTATAATAAAATGATGGATTTGGATGGTTTTTAAAAGTAAAAAATGTGCAATATATAAATTGCATCTAATATTTTAGTTAATTTGTATAGAAAATCTTACATGAAGATTAATTAAACATAGTAGGGTCAAAACAGTGCTATTGTGTACAGGATAACTTAACAAGACAGATCAATATTTGCTAAAAGCAAAATGTTTTATTAATTTATATTAAAAATTTACATTAAGACCAATAAAACATGTTAAAATTAAAACAGTGCTATCATGTACAGTATAACTTAACACGATAATACAATATTTGCTAAAAGCAGATTTTTTGCCGCATTGTACAAAAGAGTTATCCTTTATTAAGTTTACATAGAGCTCATTCTACTGAGACAGCCCTTCTGGCTGTTTCTGAGAAGCTACATGCGGCCAGATTGGTAAAACTGTCATCTGCACTCATTCTCCTCGACCTCTTTGCAGCATTGGACACAGTTAACCACAAGACTCTCTTGTCTATCCTGAAGAGGCTTAGAATTCAGGGCTCAGCATGGCAGTGGTTTGCTTCCTACCTTGATGAGAGATCTTACCAAGTGACTTGGGAAGGATCCACCTCTGACGCACATAGACTTTCCACTGGTGTCCCTCAAGGCTCAGTACTAGGTCCTCTCCTTTACTCCCTGTACACGAGATCACTTGGTGAGGTCATTTCTTCACATGGATTATCCTACTACTGCTATGCTGACGACACACAACTCATCTTCTCTTTTTGTCCCTCAGATCTACATGCTGCTTCTAGAATCTCTGCATGTCTAACAGACATCTCATATTGGATGGCAGCCCATCACTTCAAACTCAGTCCCACCTGAACTGAACTAATATTCATTCCAGCAGATTCCTCACCACATCAGGATCTTGCAATTTACCAAGACAACTCACAGCTCTCTCCTTCTACAACAAGCCGCAACCTTGGAGTTACAACAGACAACCAACTCTCCTTCTCGACTCATTGCACAATAAAACAATTGCACATGTTCACTTTATGTTAGTATGTAACTTTGTTTAAATGTTACATGTAGCACCAGGTTTCCAAAGAATTGTTGTTTTGAAAGTGAAAGTGAAGTGATTGTGATTCACAGCACAGCTCACGGTGACACAACATGTGTCCTCTGTTTTTTAGGCGCCCGGGGAGCAGTGTGTGGGGACGCTGCTTTGCTCAGTGGCTCCTTGGCAGATGGGGATTTGAACCAGCAACCTTCTGATTACAGGGCCGCTTCCTTAACCGCTAGTGATTTTTTTTCACTATGTACTCTCTAACATGTATATGTCTTACGAGCCAGTCTAGTGGTCCAGCCAATTACAAAAGAAAAGACAAAGATCTACTAAGAAGAAACGGAGAAATTTAACCAATTACAAGAATAATGACAAACAAAACGGGAAAACAGAGAAAACCCAACAAAAAAGCAGGCAGACACAACAAGTTGTTGCCTCCTATGGGAAGCGCATGGGAACCGGAAGTGATGCAATCGTGAAATGCTAGGGAGGCGGGCAGGCTCTTTATTCTGGCTGTCCACAGCAGGAACAGGTGTGATCACCAGGCATCCTGCACTCACAACAAACACAGAACAGACACACACCACAAAAACCAGGACGTAACAATGTGGCAGAAATGGCAAAAAGCTCAACATGAATTTTAACTTGAAAGTGAACTCGAACTTGATGAACGGCTGCAATTTGCATGCCTGGAATTTGCATTGCACGCACGCTTGTGTGATGCGAAACTGTGTAAGTCACATCTGCATCCACATCTGCATCCGCACCTGCACATGCACCCGCAACCGCACCCGCACCCGCACCCGCACGAACCATAATGTACCTTATGCAAGTTTGACCATATATATAAAGCTGTCACAAACCCAGTTATTATTACTATGGAACCAATTGTCAGTTAATCAATTGAATCCATGGTATCCTAAATGTAAGGTGTGATAGTTTTACACCCTTCACAATAAATAATCATTGTTTTATATATATAATTACATAGTTGAATTCTATTTATATAAATGCTGTTTAGTTGGAAACTACTAAAGACAATCTGCATGAAGGCCCTTCAGACACCAGGGAAGAATCTGTTTTTGGTTAATTGCTTCTTTAATTGTTGTATAATCTTAAACGTTTTAGTGTTCACTTTTCCTATTACATTATAAATAAAGAACAGGCACATTGTTGTAAAGAACCTTAATACATGAGTGCAAACAATAGTGTTCTATGGTGCAATAAAGAACTTCAACTATCAAAGAAATAATCCTTTTCAAGTCTTTCTAAAAGTATTTGTTGTGTTGTGTTATGTGTGGAGTGGAGATGGGTGTCATCAGCATAACAATCAAAATTGATTAAATATTAAATATTTTCTGAAAATATTTTCTGTAGGGTGGTAGTAGCCTAGTGGGTAACACACTCGCCTATGAACCAGAAGACCCGGGTTCGAATCCCACTTACTACCATTGTGTCCCTGAGCAAGACACTTAACCCTAAAACTGCTCCAGGGAGACTGTCCCTGTAACTACTGATTGTAAGTCGCTCTGGATAAGGGCGTCTGATAAATAATGTAAATGTAAATGTAAATGTGAAAATATGGCCAGGAGGGAGAATGTAAACAGTGAATAAAAGAGGTCCAAATACTAAACCCTGGGGCACGCCAGCAGAAACAGGAAATAGTGGAATATGACTAATAGATGCTAATCTGTTCAGAAGGATATTATTGAAGATGGTACCAAATGCCGCACTAAAGATGAGGATGGAGAGAAGAACAGAATCAGCTTCCATTAGAAGCTGGTGATTTTTAACAAAGCTGTTTCTGTGCTATAGTGCGAAGCGGAAATTGTTCATACAAATTATGGTTATTGAGGTGGGAACAACTTTCTCAAGGATTTTTTAAACAAAAGGGAAGTTTGATATTGGACAAATATTATTAAAATGTTTCAGATTTGCACCAGGCTTTTTGAGAATTGGAATAACTGAAGCAGTTTTAAGAAATGGGTTTAAAAACCAATGAAGGGAGACAATCTTTAATTAACACTGTGGGGAAAGGTTCAAGCTGACAGTTGGATTATTGGGTCTGTCAGGAAGACAGACCATTTATTATTGTGCTGAGAATGGCAAAAATGAACATTAAAGAATGTTAAAGACCGCCACGCGAAGACCGTCAAACGTAAAGAAACAACGGAGTGGTCAGGCCGAAGGCCTGACCACTCCGCACACGATGATATATTTTTTGTTTTGGTAGGTCGTACGGCCCGGCCACAAATCGGGTTAAAACGTGTAAAAAGTACCGTTTACCATCGTGCCGGGAACGCGTTTTTGGCTCCCTGAGGCTAACCGTTGAAGCTAGCGACCCGAAAATCGAGGCGAGGCCGAAGGCCTCGCCGAGTCTTACGATCCGACGTATGGGACGAGTCGGTGGCACCAACGGGGGTTTGGAAAACCCGGGAAAAGCCGGAAAAACGGGAAAAAGGCAATAAAAGGACACGTCTTACGTCCAAGGCCGCCACGATAAGACCGTGAAACGCACAGAAACAACGGAGTGGTCAGGCCGAAGGCCTGACCACTCCGCACACGATGATATATTTTTTGTTTTGGTAGGTCGCACGGCCCGCCCACAAATCGGCTTCAAAGCGTAAAAAGTACGGTTTACTGTTGCGCAGAGGAAGAGGTTTTCAGCTCCCTGTGACCAGCCGTAAAAGCTAGAGACACGGGAGTCGAGGCGAGGCCGAAGGCCTCGCCGAGACACACGATCTGACATATTGGACGTGTTGCTACCGCCAACAGTGGTCAGGAAAACATGGGAAATAGGGAAGAAGGCCAAAAAGGCCATGTCTCACATTTGTGGCTGCCACGTTAAGGCCGTGAGACGCACAAAAAAAACGGAGAGGTCAGGCCGAAGGCCTGACCTCTCCACACACAATGACGTATTGGTTGCTTCTTTGGGGATTACAGGAGGGCCACAAATCACGTCCAAAACATTAAAAGTGTGAAAAAATCTGGTTTCCAAGAATTTGCGATGAAACGCTTCACAGCACACACACGACTCTCATATCAAATCGTGCGGCTTGTCGTTACGCACGGTTTGACGTATGGCTCGGCTCGGCCGGATTTACGGTCCGCGCGCAATTAGCCAAAAAGCGTTTTCGGAACGCGTTTATTATTCTAGCCCAAAATTGGACTTTTTTGGAGTTTGTGTCCAGACGGTTTGACATACAAAGAAGATATTGATGTCGTCTCGTAGATCTCGCCAAGGCCGACGATTTGACGTATGGTTTACCTTTGTCGGACTTACGGATCATGCACAAATTTGGGAAAACAAAAAAGTGTAAATGGGCGGAAAAAAAAAAATATTTATTTATTATTATTTATTTCAGCCTTTTTTCGGCAATTAATGCGGGTCGTACCGAAGCACGCACACCCGCGTGTTATATATCAAAAATTAGAACTTTGTTGTGTGAGGTGTGCTATTACTTTTATAAGCGATCGGACTGGGCCTGGCCGAGCTATTAACGCTGAAACAGGGTCATTTCCCATTGGAATGTATTGATCGCTAATTTTAGCATTGGTAGCATTTGTAAAATAAAACTTCTTTGAAGTGATACTGCAGTACGACATTAAAGAATTCCCATTTTACAAATTCCATGCCCGCAGCTGTGACCAATGCCCGGACAGACCCATCAAAATTTCCCCTGGAATTTTGGCTTCTAGTTTTATATTATGATTATGATTAATATTTCATATTTGATATGTCAGTTGAGCTTTGTTATGATTTCAGCTACATACGTGTTAGACGGTACATAGTGAAATGAAATAACGTTTCTCCGGAACATGGTGCTACATGTAATTTTTGAATAATTAAACAAAGTTACATACTGACATAAAGTGCACGTGTGCGACACAGACAAACTGGGCTACGGAAGGTGCAAACAGGGGACACAGGCACAGCGGACAAATTAACCCTCCCCACTGGCTCTGTTGGGATCCTGGAAGAGACCCTGGCACGTCCTGCTGCCAGTGGAGCCTGCAGGCCCACTGCCATGGCCCTCTGGGGCTTCGTCTTGTGGCTGCCCAAGAAAAGTTGGGGGCCACAGTGGTGCTCCTAAGACTCCTATGGTAGGTTTCAAATAGTCCACTTCACTATCTTACATGAAAACTCTCTATTGTAAGAAAAGCAATTTGTTGGTTTTCTCATTATTCATTATTCAAAGTTTTCTCATTACTCATTATTCAAAGCCCCCGTGCCGATCAGTAGTGGGATCGTGCCTGTGAATAGACACTGTAGTGCAGCCTGAGTAAAACCTCACCTGCTTTAACAATGAGATAAATATAGAACATTTCTGAGATCAACCTGTGTTCATTATGACATTTTTATTCTTCAGGAGGTTTCGTTAGTGAAATTTTACTAGCACGACTTCATGTAACATTACTGCCTCCTTCAGGGCGCAAAATGCAACTGCACTCTTAAATGCTGTTAAAGTGTACCAAGGCTTCGAGAACAGGCCCTTCGTATCTGGTATAATAAATGATGGATTTGGATGGTTTTTAAAAGTAAAAAATGTGCAATATATAAATTGCGTTTAATATGTTTTATTAATTAGTATAGAAAAACATGTTAAGATCAAAACAGTGCTATTGTGTTCAGTATAACTTAACAAGACCGATTAATACTTGCTAAAAGCAGATTTTTTTGCAGCAGCGTACAAAAACATGATCTTTTAATAGGTTAATTACAATATTCATTAAAAAGTTAATAATAAAGGCATCAAGAATAGGGCCTATGTATATGGTGTCATAATTTATGGAATAGGATTCATTTTAAAAGTAAAAAATGTGCGCTATATAAATTCCATCTAATATATTTTATAGGTTAATAATAATATTCATTAAAAGGTTTATAATAAAGGCATCAAGGACAGGACCTTTGTATATGGTGTCATAATTTATGGAATAGGATTAATTTTAAATGTAAAAATGTGCAATATATAAATTCCATTTAATATATTTTATTAATTTGTAGAGAATATTTTACATGAAGACCAATAAAACATGTTAAGATCAAAACAGTGCTATCAGTATATCATAACAAGAAAAAATTATACTTACTAAAAACAGATTTTTTGCCAGTGTACAAAAACATTATCCTTCGACAAGTTTAAATAGAGAAAAACAAAAGTTTTTTCAGCAATTTTCTACAAAATAATTTGTATATAATAAGTGCATGCTGTACAGTACATTTCCTGAGTTATGTGTAAAAATTGGCAAATTTCAAATGGTCCACTTGACTAACTTAAATGAAAATTCTCCAACAGTTATGTAAGACGAGCAAATGCATTAGTTTGTCACGAAAATGGAAAAAAAATGTCAAGAACTGAAATAATCGTACCCAGATAAGTTACTTTAACATGAATATCATGGCTCATTGCTTTACTGTGATGTCTGCATTTGTTCCCTCAACACCTACCCGTGTCTGAAGGCAGTGACGTCACCTCCTGCAGCGTGAAATGGTCTCGGAACGTGTCCCGTCCTCGCCGGGTGCAGTGGCGTGCGCCTGTAGTCCAAGTCACTGGGAGGCTGAGGCTGGCGGACCACTTGAGCTCAGGAGTTCTGAGCTGCAGCGGACTATGCCGATCGGGTGTCCGCACTAAGTTCGGCATCGATATGGTGCTCCTGGGGGAGCCCGGGACCACCAGGTCGCCTAACGAGGGGTGAACCGGCCCAGGTCGGAAACGGAGCAGGTCAAAGCCCCCGTGCCGATCAGTAGTGGGATCGCGCCTGTGAATAGACGCTGTAGTGCAGCCTGAGTAATACAGCGGGACTCAGTCTTTTTACATTTAAACCTCACCTGCTTTACCAATGACATCAATATAGAACATTTCTGAGATCAACATGTGTTGCATTAGGACATTTTTATTCTTCAGGAGGTTTCGTTAGTGAACTTTTACTAGCCCGATTTCATGTAACATTACTGCCTCCTTCAGGACGCAAAATGCAACTGCACACTTAAATGCTGTTAAAGTGTACCAAGGCTTCGAGAACAGGCCCTTCGTATCTGGTGTAATAAATGATGGATTTGGATGGTTTTTAAAAGTAAAAAATGTGCAATATATGAATTTAATTTAATATGTTTATTTAGGTTATATAGAAAAAACATGTAAAGATCAAAAACGTGCTATCGTGTAAAGTATAACTTAACAAGACAGATCAATATTTTTTCTCAGCAGTGTACAATGTAGCATTATACTTTAATAAGCTTACATGGAGAAAAAAACAATGCTATGATCAAGAAGGTTTATATAATCACATTTGTATAATACATAAAAAAATACATAGAGCTCTATACACCTAAGAGAGACATCAGTTCAACAATTTTTTTTTTTACATTTAGTCTTTGCGATTAACAGATGTGTACATCTCCAGCCTCTGTGTCTGTTGACCTCTGATACAACATGCTCATATTGAATAAACGATGAGCTGTTAGATCTCAATCAGCCCCTCATCTAGAAATTATCTGTGGTATTCCTGACCTCCACATCTGCCCTGACATCGGTGGCATGCCCTCGCTCTCTCACAGTGTAATCATCATTAAAGACGCAAATAACAAAGCAGAAGTTTCCTGATCAGTTTTTAATGACGGGTCTCACCACTTAAATGGAAAGGCGCATTTGGCTTATCAGAACTTCAACACTTTTTATTGTCAGTGTCAGTGCAAGATATAAATAAAAAAACGTCACTGTCATATAGAGGATCATTATAAATATAATAGATGTTGAGCTCCGATGTTGATGGCTGAATGTTTTCAGTGCATCTATGCCGCTGTGGAGGGCATGAAGCTGATATGAAAGGATGCAGAAGGCCTGGAGAAGAGCCTTAGGTGTAAGTAAAAGAAGTAAAAGAAGCCCCGCCCCTTTCTGGCTGAAGAGGCTTTGCAAACGTCTCATGCAGCTGATGCCTGTTCTGCTCAATGGGGTCAGATGTTCCTGCCCCGTGGGACCCACAATCGCTTTCATCACCCTTATCCCCACCCAGGGGGGTCCACTGTGGCCTGACAGCACCGCCGAGGCAGAGCCCACCTGAAGTGCTGCTCCACCCATGGACAAAAGTCAGCTGACATGCGCTGGGCCAGCTGTGATGTCACAAACAGCTGACCCGTCACAGGACCTTTGTGAGCTGCCGAGGCTGTGTGAGTGACTGGCTGGCGGGCGGAGTGATTCTATAATCTAATCTGAAGGTAAGACCATAAGCCAGAGATCTGCGGAAGACTTTGACCCCCTCCGCTGTTATAATAAACCTCTTTCGCCTGGCCACTCTCCTGCTTTCCTTCCTTCATTATTCGGCCCGGGTTACAACAAAGCCGCACATTCACGTTGACGGGGCGCGGCGATGAGTGAGCCTCCCTTTTCTGGGTTGCATAATGATGTAAGCCGTAACTAACGGTTTCTTAATGTCACCATCAACGAAGAAATCTCTGCCTGCAATGAGGGTGCATTTCCAGCTCTTTTTTTTTTTTTTCTCGACAAATCAATATAACAAAAAATATTCTAATTCAGTTACACGAGGTGCAGGAGTACTTTGTCATTCCGATTTCTGCATTTTAAAATTCCTTTTGAGAAGTCACATTTTCCTTTTTTCATGTATCTATTTCGTATTCTTATGATGTTGATTACGGCAAAAGAGATTAAAACGTTAGTTATGAACACAGAAATATTGTTGGAAAGTACCTTCATTAATGGTCATGTGATGATGAATGTTCTCATTCATCATTTTGGAGCAGAAATATATTGTAGTGGGAAAAGAGCAAAATCTACACCATTACACAACAATAAAACAATTAAAAGGACTAATGCGATCACTTTCTTGAAGGTGGCGATGTTCTGCTCAACTTCAAGAGCGTATTCATTATTTATTGCAAAAGAGGAAAACTTTAAAATACTCATCCTAAAATCATATCACAAAAAAAACTAGTTAAATAAGTGAACCATTCACTGGCAACAACATACTGGAATAAAACACTACGCCCGTATCCAGAGTGACTGCTTCCATGTTACCGACAATGAAGTGATCAATTCTGGTTCACTAGGACCCCCAACTATGATCTTTTTATTCACTATGTTGTAGTTTCTATACATAATTCAGACAATAAGAAGGTTACAAGTTCATCTAAATATTCTCTAAAGAGGAAGGTCTTGAGCTGCCGTGTGAAGGTGCTCAGTGACTGAACTGTTCTGACCTCGAGGGGAAGTTCATTCCACCGCCGAGGGGCCAAGATGGAGAAGAGTCTAGATGAGTGTCTTCCTCGTACCTTCAGAGATGGAGGGACCAGGCGAGCAGTACTGGAGGCTCGGGGTGCAGTGCGAGGTGTAATAAGGGCTGTGAGGTAGGATGGTGCTGCTCCATGTTTGGCTTTGTAGGCCAGCATCAGTATTTTGAACCTGATGCGTGCAGCTACTGGGAGCCAGTGGAGGGAACGTAGCAGAGGGAGGATGTGGGAGAATTTGGGAAGGTGGACCCATTTATTCAGAAACCCTTGGCTGTCTGTGAGCTACAATCTCACAGGTCTGCTGTTAGGCCTGCATGATGGCTTCCAAGCAAATAAAATAAAAAAAAAAACTTCAACATGCACAAACACACACACATTCTCTTTATGTTGGCGTGTGACACCATGTCCCAGGTTCAAAGCCCACTTACTACTTTTGTGTCATTGTGATTGTCTCCAGGGGGACGGTCCCTGTCACTACTAAGTTGCTATGGATAAGGGCGTCCGATAAACGCCGTAAACGTAAAGACTGCATCCTGTTCAGTGTTTTGTTGGAGAAACCGGGGTGCTTAAAGTCCAAAGTCACCCCCGTTCCTCTGGAGGAACGTGATGCCGGCTCAACTTAATCCCCTCTTCGTCTTAACAGCTGGACCTTGACACGCCGCGTTCACCACTCGCAGCAATTTCTCAATCACATGGCCGCGTCCTGCGCCCGGGGGTCAGGAATAATGACTTCCAGACCCGCTTAGCGAGGCCGAGCTTCGGAAGCAGGAGGAAAAGCCACCGGGCTTAAACGCAAAGCCGCCGCTGTCACTCTCTGAGCAGCTTGGTCAAAACACACGGCCCCCTTTCCAAAACGGTGCCACTTACAATCACATGATTCGGCCAATGAGCACAAAGGCTCTTAACGCTCAGGGTGACGGGCCGCAGGCACGCTCCGCAGAAACCAAAAAGCCAAGGCGGCTCAAACGGATGTGTTGTTGCGATTAATCGGCCAAGTAACTTTATCCCACATTTAGATTAGCCGCTAATGACGAGGGAGACGCAGAGCTTCCGGAAAACAACGGGGCCCGTTGAGAGAGTTCCCGAGGAAATAAATCCTCGCCAAGCACACAAGGCAAAGCAACAGGACCATTTGAAGGTTTTATTTAAATATTATAATGTTACATTTGCGGTGTGTTTCTTCAGTCCGGAGCAAAAAGGCGCTTTTATTTTTTACGTGACACTGGTTTTACACAATGCCGGAAAAAAAAAAAAAAAAAAAAAAAAAAAGAGAGAGAGAGAGAAATGAAACACAAATAAGAGCACTTGGGGGGGCTGGGATTGAAAGGGAAGAGAGGAAGGTGAGCAGGAGAGGGGGTGGAGAGGGACGACAGCCGTATCAGCCGTCTCCGACCCCGTGAGGGGTGTCTGTTAATGGAAATCTCACTAATGGATATCAAGTGTCCCCACCGCGCCGCATGTCCTCGTCAGCACAGTGCAGCGCTGCACAGCAGGTCCTCTGAACTCCTCCTCCTCCGCCTGAAGATGACGGAAGGTTCTGGTTTGACAACAGTCCAAACCCAACCGGCACGGGACGTCTTCCAGCCAAGGGTTTCAGTGCGGGAACACGGGGGAAGGAGCTTATGGAGTCCACAATCTTCTGGGTTTCTAAACATCAGTGCATCATTTGCTCTCATCCCCCCACCATCCTATGGATGTGCTTTCATCAGATGAGCAAAATATATATTTTTTTATACTTATGTTTAATTTTAAAAAGCTCTACTTGGTCCAAAGTTGTTCTGGGTGTCTACTTTTCAGGGTGTCATTCAGTTGAACCTGTCCTGGATGTTCATCAGGCTGTGGTTGGACTTCACCCTCTTGGCTGTGGAAAATGTACAGGAGAAGCGAATGAGGTGCACACGTAGGAATAATGTCACCATCCTCAACATCTTGTCCCATGATCACATCGCTTCAGGTCACCATTTCGAATATTGCAATACTTGCAATATTTGCAATACCTTTTTAAAAAAATTGCAATACTTACAATACTTTTTCAATAAATTTACAATATTGGGGTCTATAGTTGTCGCAAAAGCATTTCACTGCATATCATACCATGTATGAAGGTGTACGCGACAAAGAATATTTGAATTTGATTTGAATCGAAGCTGGACTATAGATGTAGGTTCTTGTTCAATAAAGCAGTCACAGTCATGTAATACAACTCTGTTCAGACATCGGCACCGCAAAAATTCACTTATATTCACCCTGACTGCATTAGACACAATTATTGATGGGCTGAAAACTTCAGTTTCTCTGTCTCTATGAAACACAAGCTGATTAATCTCCACAAAACAATATCAACTGGTCATCCCTAATATTGATAATGCCACAATACAACACTGTCAATTCTGTGATAATCGATATATTGAGGCAAAGTTCTCTATTATATAATCTAATTACAATTTTTAAAGTGCAGAATTTGATCATAAAAATCACAAAATGAAATTTGCCTTCGTTTTTCCACACAACTTAAACTTTGAAATATCAGCTTTTGACCGAGCATTGCCCTGTATCGCAATCTATTTATCCACTTGACTCTCTCACAGCATTAGCAATGACTATTTCTTTTTTGGGGGGTTTGTTGTGTTGATAATGTTGTGTGACCCACATAAAATCCAATCAGTTGCCATCATGAAAAATATTTTTTTTCCCCCCGATATCAGGAAGATATATATAATCTTTTCATGTGGCATGAATAGCTCCACAGGACAACAGAATAAAAAAAAAATAAAAAAAATCAACTGCCCAATGTCAGATTCCCCCAAAACAGCAGTGCGCATTTATGAAGAAAGAACAGACTGTACGTCACGTTACGCCCAATCAATCTTCTACGCACACACACTCACACTCCAACACCATTAACAACCTGAATCCCCTCCACCCCACAAGAACAATGGCCCGGCTAAGCACGTTACTCACGGTGTATGAGTTTGCGTTTCTTTTGTTCCGAGTGCAGAAAGCTGCTCAAGTAGAAGATGATGGGCAGGAAGACCATGAAGCTGGACACGGCGAGGACCGGGACAGTCTCCTCGCGTGGGAACGCACAGCTGAACATTTTACTCCACAAGTGGCGCGTGACGTTCATCTGCAATCGCAACACATTAATTTCTTCTTATATTCATAACAAATAATAAATAAATCCCCCACCCTGCTGTAGGGTGGTAGTAGCCTAGTGGGTAAAACACTCGCCTATGAACCAGAAGACCCGGGTTCAAATCCCACTTACTACCACTGTGTCCCTGAGCAAGACACTTAACCATAAGTTGCTCCAGGGAAACTGTCCCTGTAACTACTGATTGTAAGTCGCTCTGGATAAGGGCGTCTGATAAATGCTGTAAATGTAAAATGTCTCATTCGTGTCATATGACCAAAGGACCACATAATAAACCCACTTATGAAGACTGGGTTGAGTGATTATATGAAAATCCTATCTAAAGATGTTCGGATTAACTACAAATTTCGTGTCGACACCATCTGCTGTGTTCGGCCTCTAGAGGACGCCGTTTTCATCTCAAAGGTTCCCAGCAGGTGTCAGTTGATACATATTCCATGTTCATAATGGTATAGTTGTTGGTTTAATTTTAGTCTTTGTCAGCCTCAGTAACGTCCATACTCATCTTAGTCTAGTCAAGATTCAGCGACTTAAAGGCTGAGCATTAGTCTTATTTCAGTCAGAATTATCCACGACTATTTTAGTCGAGTTTTATGAAAAATTCTCATTTAAAATTTTAATTTTCAGTAATGCAACTCTATTTAAGTAGAGTTTAGTCAGTATAAGTAGAACAGGCAAAACAACATTTCACTGTAAAGAAAGTGTTTCCAAAGACTGCTTCATCATTTTAAACCACCACAAATCCTCAAATCTAAATGCCGCAAATGTGTAAAGTTTTTATTTCGTTTCGTTTTTTTATCCATGAATGTTACATGATATATTTTGGTATATTTGTCACATGACCAGCATTTATGCTGCATCTCAACTAAGATATTTCTTCATAAATTTCGCGCACAAAAAAAAACAAAAAACAAAACACCACTACATAACAGCACGTGGAAATAATAAAAAAAAAAACAGATCTGAATAAAATATACTGTACCGCATCCTCGGTATCCATGCAAAGTGATTTGTTTTTATCCAGCTCGCTGTAGAGCTCGTTTAAGGATCTGTACGTGGCCTTACACTCTTTACACAGCTCAGAGTGATTCCCCTGCGTACAGACACACACACACACACACACACACACACAGCCATGGTTAGATAGAATAACGCTAAATCTTTAGGTGCGTGCTACTGGGCGAAAGTTGAAATGTTTCTTTCCAGCAGTAACTCTGAAATAGGGACTGAACACGCTAATGGTGTTGATTAAAAAGTGAAAGTGGTAAAAATGTAGACATGTGGTAGAATAACTGGGTGCTGTTCTCTCCCAACTCTGTATCCATGGTCTAGAAGCAAAGGTCTACAGATAAGAAAAATACTGTATCGCTGCTCGCTTTGTCTACACATATAGTGTTGTTTCATGCAAATAAGGAAATTCTGTAATAATCGCTTTAGGTAAACTGATATTTGATCAACGTTCGACATGGGTGGTTTTTGTTATGTTAACCGGATCCTATTGGTGCCTAACACGGCGCTGAATGTCTACGTGAATAAAAAGCCGCTGACCGCATCTTACTACCAACATGCTAGTGTGTGGCGGTAGTAGCCTAGTGGGTAACACACTCGCCTATGAACCAGAAGACCAAGGTTCAAGACCCAGACCCAGGGGACTGTCCCAGTAACTACTGATTGTAAGTCGCTCTGGATAAGGGCGTCTGATAAATGCTGTAAATGTAAATGTAGTGTGTGGGGATTCCAACCGGCAACCTTAGGATTACGGGTCTTTTAGGCCACCACCGCCCATACCGCACCCTGAGGCCATGTCTTGACCACACATCATCAGCAAGAAAAAAAAAGTTATTCGCTGGCTGCCTAATAAATCCACACCCCTCAGCAGACGCCAGAGTGACAAGACCTGGTCAGGACTGGTCACGGTTAAAGCTGAATTTGTGTTTAACCCAGTAACAGTTATAGATGACACTGGTACACAACACCAACATGCCGAATCGGATATTGTGGGCAGGGGAGTTAGAAACCGATCCGATTACAAGACCTGAAACCTTAAACCCACAAAATATAATCCCTCACAGCAGTTACGACCTGTGAAGCGTCATTAGGTTCACAGAGGAACGATCCAACTGATTACTGGTGGTAGCCTGAAGGCACGTTGAAGTCGGTCTGGACAAGGGCGCTACTTGCACACAGAAATTTACCTGCTGGTACTTTTCAAAGCAGCCGAGAGTCTGGTTGAGAACTTCAAAGAAATGGAGTGTCTGACTGTTCAGACCCTGCAGATCTTCTGTTAGACAACCTTTAAAAGAAAAACCCACACACATCGTATTTCACATGTGGAACATCTGAAGAGTCAGATTCTAAACTGTGGCACTTTCATTGCAAGTAATCCACCTTTTTTTTTTTTTTTTTAAAAAAACAAAGTTTGTGAGGATGGTATACAAAGACATGTCTTCTCAAAAAAGGCAAATTAAACTTTAACAACTCCCAATGGAGAATATTAGCCTGCGCACGTGTGTACGTCTTACGTGAGCAGTAAGCGCTCTGAGGGTTGTCGCCCCAGATATCCTCCAGGTTGCTGTAAAGCTTGTAGAGCAGCATCAGCCGGTCGGCGCGCAGAAGTTCATCGTTGCAGCTCACGTTCCCGGGAGCTAACTGGAATTGGGGAAAAAAAAAAAAAAAACATAAGTTTGAACACACCTTCTCATTCATGTGTTTTCTTTATTTTCATGACCATTTACGTTGGTAGATTCTCACTGAAGGCATCAGAACTATGAATGAACACATGTGGAGTTAACAAAAATTGGAGACCTGACCTCCACAGTCACCGGACCTGAACCCAATCCAGATGGTTTGGGGTGAGCTGGACCGCAGAGTGAAGGCAAAGGGGCCAACAAGTGCTAAACACCTCTCAAGACCTCTTGAAGCTCATAGAGAGAATGCCAAGAGTGTGCAAAGCAGTAATCAGAGCAAAGGGCGGCTATTTTGAATAAGGTAGAATATAAACATTTTACATTTACAGAATTTATCAGAGCGACTTACAATCAGTACAGGGACAGTCCCCCCCTGGAGCAACTCAAGGTTAAGCGTCTTGCTCAGGGACACAATGGTAGTAAGTGGGATTTGAACCAGGGTCTTCTGGTTCATAGGCGAGTGTGTTACCCACTAGGCTACTACCACCAACTACCAATAAAAAACATGTCTTTAGTTACTTCACCTTTCTTAGTTTTGATGCCTTCAGTGAGAATCTACCAATGTAAATGCTCATGAAAATAAAGAAAACACATTGAATTATACATCATTTCCCCCCAATTCCAGGGGTGTTAGAAAACATCGACACAATGACATCCAGTATCAATATTTTTGTATACAAATTTAGTTCAAAATTCAGTGATCCACCCAGATCGCACACAGTGTACTTTTTTTTTTTACATTTTCTGTGAACTGAAGAATATCGAAAAATTTATACAGTATCAAAATGCATCGTGATATATCGTGCCAGTAGACACCCCTAATATATATAATAGAGTGTGGGAAATTATAATGTTAATGTTGATAAATGAAACCTCTAGATTAAATCAGTCAACGTGACTGAGAGACTGAGAGACGTTATTCCCACAAACCGCCAGCTCCGGTCACAACTCGTGACGGTCACTCACTTCCGGCTCACGAGGGTCTGGACGGTCACGGGACATGCGACATGTGACCAGGCGAGATGGCCCAGGTTACCTGGTCGGAGGACATGTTGGCGTACACCTCCCTCAGGCTGCTGTACTTGCTGTAGCAGCTCTGGCAGATCCGGACGGGCCGGGCGTGGGACACCAGGCAGTCCGCGTAGGTGACGTAGCGCCGGCCGAACACCCGCAGCATCTCCAGGCAGACGTCGCTGAACTCCAGCTGCTCTGGGAAGGCGGAGGACAGGCTGAGGGACAGGAGCGGCGTCGACGCCCGTCCGCCGCCCGCCACGGTCCCGAACAGCGCGGCGAGCAAAAGCCACGACATGTCCCGACCAGTGGCGTCTGCGGACTCCGCGCTTCCTGTTTATCCTCTGACGTCAGCGCATTACGTGACCACCGCGGAGATCTCGCGAGATCTGCCCATTACTTCTGTTGTACGGCAGCACGACAAACAGATATTACAAGACGACATTAATAACAACGACAACACAAATCATAATAATGATAATACCTTACACATGTAGATAGATCATATCTTCGTGTTTCTCAGGAATAATTCTTCTTCTTTAAGTCATTGTGATACACTGCAGCACAGCACACGGTGACACAACGAAACGTGTCCTCTGCATTTAATTATCACCCTGGGCAGTTATGAAAGGCGCCCGGGGAGCAGTGTGTGGGCACAGTACTTTGCTCAGTGGCACCTCAGCAACCTTTTGATTATAGAACCGCTAGGCTTCACTGAAGGCTATACTGACTGTAGGGACCAGAGGTAGTCGTGCATTACTGTCCTACCATTACTTAATACACATTTATGTCAGGCAGGCGTGGTATGGGTATTTTTATATTTTATATAAATAGCTTTTTTCCATCAGACAACTGAACACTCAGGGACTTTCCCCTTTTATATAGAGAAATATTATCCATTAATGCACCATTCCATTTTGCACGGCGGTATTTGCACTATTTTTACTGTCTCAGTACTGTCTGTCTCATTGTCTACATGTTTTTTTGTTAAGTGTTACTCTTGCACTGCCTGTGTCCCCTGTTTGCACTTCAATTGTCTTAAGTGCTACATGTAACTCCAGGTTCTGGAGAAACTTCGTTTCGTTTCACTATGTACTGTGTAACATGTATGTAGGTGAAATGACAAAAAATCTCAACTTCAACTTCAAGATTTAATCAAGTTAAGAAACTGCCTGACCAAACAAACAGGTCTAGTATCCAGTCTATGACATCGTCATTTTAGGGATTTTACCGAAAATAAAGATCTGGGATGAATAATGCAGTCCACCGTGTCTTAATCCAGGCACTTACAGGGTCTTTAAGATCCTCGCTGTGAAAATGGTGTCACATGCAGCTCCTCTTTAATCTCTGCTTCTGTACAGAGTCAGAGGGGGACAGTATTCTTTTCACGTCCCCTCCACTGCCCCCCACCCATCCCCCAGACCATTGTCAGTTGGACCGGCTTGGTCGCATCTTCTCAGGCCGCCCTCTTTGTGCCGCGTTTCCCAGGCCTGCAGTGTGGACACGGAGCATGGCTTTTAGGGCTCTGAAAAGGCCCGCTCTCCCCTCAACGCGCAGCTGGAACATTCGAGGCGACTGGGCCACTGCTTTCCGTTCAAGGGCCGGGTGCTGTGACCCCAACGATGGGAAAGTCATCAGATCAGAGAGTGACAGTGCAGGACGGCTCTTTATTGAGTCTTTTCCACTGTAAGAATTTTTCTGACTGCTTCAAAATGTAGACACACACTCTACTACCACCTACGCAGACTCTCCTGCAGACAGTGCTACTTCTACACACACACTCCACAATGTGCTACTCCAGGGCATTAACTGGGGCGGTGGTGGCCTAGCAGGTAAGGAAGCGGACCCATGTTCAAATCCCGAACTGTTAAATGCAGAGGACACATTTTGTTGTGTGCTGTGCTGCAGTGTTTCACAAAGACTATCATTTCATTAACAACTTTTTTTCTGATCAACTTATGCATCAATGAAGTCAATGCGCTGTCAACTATATATATATATATATATATATATATATATGTGTGTGTGTGTGTGTGTGTGTGTGTGTATGTATATATATGTATGTGTGTGTGTGTGTGTGTGTGTGTGTGTGTGTGTGTGTATATATATATATATATATATATATATATATATATATATATATATATTTACCCCAGGAGACAAACCCCCCAATGGACAGTTGTGCTTCTGAGACACATTACGACACCATAAACAAAAAAGCACCAGCGTCTCGGGTTGTTGTTTCAATAATTTAGTCTGATATGGTCCGGCGGGTTGAAATGATTCCACGCTGGCCAGGTCGCTGCGGCAGACGGAGGAAACGAGACTTCATATATACCGTCACTCCCTCCGCCCCGCGCACATCGCCGCAATGAATGATAATCCTCCCGCCAGCAGCACGCGACAGGTTCAGTTCCGCGCGAGGCAGCAGCTATGGACGCTGCTGAGAGGGGTTGCTCGCACCACTACACCTTCAGGTGTTTAGTAAGATGTCTGGCCACCTGCAAGCCATTTGCCTAAGAAAGCGCACAACTTGACGACGTCTCTCAATGCATGTCAACTTGTGACATTGTGCAACAGGCTTTTCAGTTAATGCCCTGTCCTACAGGCAGTAATTACTTCCATACGCTCACATAAACAGGGTGGTAGTAGCCTAGTGGGTAACACACTCGCCTATGAACCAGAAGACCCAGGTTCAAATCCCGCTTACTACCACTGTGTCCCCGAGCAAGACACTTAACCCTAAGTTGCTCCAGGGGGGGACTGTCCCTGTAACTACTGATTGTAAGTCGCTCTGGATAAGGGGCGTCGGTTAAACGCTGTACAAAAAAAACAAAAAAAAAAAACAGTGTACCTCATACACACGCTGACACAGGCAGTACATTCATACGCACACTGTGCTCCTAATCACGCCGCTACAGGCAGTGGAGCGCTACAACACACACTGTACACTGCCCAGCTGTTCTCCCACACCCATATAAACAGATTTATCTACTACTCTACTACTCCCAAGTGACACTCCCACAGGCTGTACTACCTCCTATTGTCAATACTTCACACCTACACACAACGCTGAAGTTATTCCCACCCAACAAGCAAGACTGAAATCTAACAAGACACTTAACCCTGAGTGTCTCCAGGGGGACTGTCCCTGATACCTGCCGTAAAAGACATTGGTACACCCGGTATACGCACACAACGCTCCACTCGCTTTATTTGTAGTGCTGTTCCATCATCCACCTAACTCAGTTCTTCTCGGCTCTTTATTGCCGTGAGCAGCACGTTCGAGGGTGACAGTGGCGGTTACGGAGACATGTGGACCTGCTGCATCTCTGTCACCGCACCTCCTCCTCCCCGCCTCCTCCTACTCCTACTCGCGTTTTTTGACACCGTGCAATTTTCTCGCGTGCGTGCATGTGCGGCAGGCACAAAATAATTAGGGAGTCAAGGTAAACGATCTGGGCTCAGACTCTGATTGTGTTAATTGTCGAAAACCCTCGAATCAAGCCACTGCAGTCAATGGTCTTTAATGCGAAATTAGTGCCTCTTGATAACTTGCAGTCCGCCGCAGTTCTGCAGTCATCAGGGACTTAATGAAAATAGAGGGCCCGCGATAACTGCGCATTAGGGCCTATTCTAATGCGGCTGGCAAGCGCGAAGGCGAGAGAAAAGCGTCGGATTTTCCGGCAGGATTCTGGCCTGCCCTCCCCTCCTCCCGCCCACAGCCGTCACTCGGCGAACCGTCAATCAGGCAGCGGATAACACAGTGACAGATTGTAAAAACCATGACCACAGTCAGATAGATAGATGGTTTGAATTACCAGAGAGCTAAGGCGATCTCCACGGAGAGAACTGCTCCCCTTAATAATTTAGGGGGAGACCTACATACTGTATATCTTCCGTGGCTTTGTTTTGTTCTCTGTACATTAAGAAATAAAAAATAACAATTCATTCATAAATATATATATTTCCAGTTTTGTTTGATTTCATTAGGCTCTTGGTTATCGGGTTGTTATCGGCCCCGTAATCAGAAGGTCGCCGGTTCGAATCCCCACACACTGCTCCCCGTCATGGCTGCCCACTGCTCACCAAGGCTGATGGTTAAAAGCAGTGGACACATTTCGTTGTGTCACCGTGTGCTGCGCTGCGGTGTTTCACAATGACAATCACTTCACTTTCACTTCTCACTTCAGTGGTGGCCTAGCAAGTTTTAAAAAAAAAGGACCCATGGGTTGGCTCAAAAGCAGAGGAGACATTTCATTGTGTTACTGTGTTTCACAATGACAGGGACACTACATTCCAGCATGACTTAAAAAATTAAACAAATTATTACGTTTCTTAAATTTATCCTAATGTGAATATATATGCACAATAGATAGATAGATAGATAGATAGATAGATAGACCCTTTGATTGACTGGTTGAGATCAGATTGCTGCTGGACCCTGGTGCAGTCAGGCCAGCTGATATTTGTAGAGCACGGATGCTGCCTCCCGAAAACCCGTGCACTTTTACGGTTATTGATTGGAGCCGTAATCAAGGCCCGAGAGGAGCGAAGGTTAAAAGCAGCGCATCATCAGGGATACAGTAACTGTCCATTAATTCCGCCGCGAGCAGAGATGCTGGAAGAAGCGACTTGAAGGGCTTCATTAGCATGTGATACCGAGCCCAATAACGCGAGGACAAAAATCACTAATTAGGGTCCCAGAGTGGCCCCATCGGCTGGAGGGCTCTTGAGAAGGGTGATGAGGCGCGGTGGCATCATCATTTCTCCCGAGCCCCAATGGGAGTGATTACTCTAATAAAAAATGCTCCATAGGGTTTAATCTCATTCCCTGCAGACTGGCCATTTATTTCCTAATTGATTACACTTTGAGTTAGGTGTGCGTGTGTGTGTGTGTGTGTGTGTGTGTGTGATGCAATCCCCCACTGCCAATGCATACACAGACATTAAAAAAAAACCACATTTCCCCCCCTACAAGCTAATGAAGTCTTAAAGATAACGGTCAGACATGAATAACAATGTGAAGAATATGCTTGCTGACGTATATATACTAAACTTAAACAATACATTAAACATGTGTATGCTTTTTTTAAGATTAAAACGAAGAAAGAAAATGAAGGGGATACCGTACCGTATCCTCAGTGTTGCCAGATTATATAATTATACAGTATGCATTGTATAATATTTAGTGGTGGGCCGTTATCGGCGTTAACGTGCTGCGTTAACGTGAGACTCTTATCGGGCGATAAAAAAAATATCGCCGTTAATCTATTCACAAAGTTGGGTTGGGAGCTCTGTCTATACTACGCAAGCTATTGTGCCGGAGTTAAATGGTTACACTAGATTTATAAGTATATTTCTTCTTTCTTGTGTCTTTTAGTTTCTTATTTTCTAAAGACTTTTATTTTGTTTTTGAGACCCCGTTCAGGTCTCTTGGACACATGGCGTGAGTTGTGAGAGGTGCGTGGGGTTTGTGTGCAAAAAGTTATTTCTTTCATTTGAATTTATGTACATATTAGGAATATTTTGCATGTATGTTATTTTGTGAATATTTTTTTTATGTTCTTTTAATACTGTATATTGTAGAGAGAGGTGCAGAAAGACGCGATGTAAAAAGACACAAGAAAGAAGAAATCTACTTATAAATCTAGTGTAACCACTTAACTCCGGCACAATAGCTTGCGTAGTATAGACCCAGCTCCCAACCCAACTTTGTGAATAGATTAACGGCGATATTTTTTTATCGCGCGATAAGAGTCTCACGTTAACGCAGCACGTTAACGCCGATAACGGCCCACCACTAGTTATTTTGTGAATATTTTTTTATGTTCTTTTAATACTGTATATTGTAGAGAGAGGTGCAGAAAGACGCGATGTGTGACGCAATGTTCTGACCTGACCTTGCTTTTTGTACAGAATACACTTTGCACAGAAAATCTCTTGGGTGTCAGCTCATCATTTGCGGTTCAAGAAACAAAATCAAAAAGTTACACAACGCAGAAGAAGAACCGCTACACTATGATGACTTTCACCTTGATATATTAGCGCGGATGTATACCTAGCCGAATTGCACTGTAGGGGGCGAGAACGAGTCTTCGAACTGTGAAATTACCACATCAAACGTGACGTGGTAACATGGATGCAGCTATTTAACTGAATAAACAGTTGGTAAAACACAAGTGCATCTTACTGAACATAATTTATTTTCATCACCAATTATCATAGTAGAACAGCTTTCTCAAGCAGTTTGTGATGCATTTTGGAAACAGGAGATGAGCCCCTGGTCTAATGCGCCACCTGTCTTGAGAAACCCGTTCTCAAAGACTTACTTTTAGTCATTATTTGGGTAGCACACATATTCTGAATGCCTTCGGCAGATTTCAAATGAGCCATTTTAATCTAGATTAATGTAGATTAATTTAGATTAATCTAGAATCTAGATTAATTTTTCTTACTCTAGATTAATCTATATTAATTCTAAGATTTTAGTGAGATTAATCTAGATTAAGAAAATGTATCTATGCCCACCTCTAATGACATATTTGTCAAAAGATGAAGCAAAATGCTTGACGAGAACAAACAACAAGGAACTTTATTCTCTAGACAAATCAGCAAGTTTCAGCAGTTTTTTGGCGCATATCTGGCAACCCTACACTACTTTCCAGAAGGAGTCTCTCGGCCATAGAATAGAATGCCTTTTATTGTCACTCCACGCATGTACAATGAGATTAAAAGCAGCTCCTTCAGTGGAGTTATGAATGTACTAAAGGCCAGGAATTACAAAGCGAAGTGACCGCGCTAACTACATATGGGAGGAATAAATAACCAAGTGAGGTTTTATGTACTGTGTTATTGCACATTAGAATCATTGCACATTTATTTCACAATAATCCTACTGAACAGTACACAGATGTTGCGCAGTATTCAGTCCTAATAAATAGTAATATTGATATTGCACAGCTGGGGGTCAGAAGGATGGAAGTCGGGGGTTCGACCGTGCAGTCAGTGCTTGTGTGTGAGAAGTAATGGTACAAAAGGGACTGGGAGGGTGAAAAACGTTCCTCCACTCCCAGAGAAAGATAAAATCCTGAAGATGGCGAGACGACCTGGACGGCAACAGAGAACTTGGCCTGCTACACCTGCCCTGGATCCATTGGTCCAGGCCTTCCATCCATCCGCAACCATGGTGGGACAGGAGGTGGGTTTGTGGGGATTCCAGGGGTTTGAAGGGTTAAGTGGCGGGCTGGGAAAACGCAGTGAGGTTCTGCAGAAGTTCTCCTGCGTCCTCGGCCCGACCCTAATCCCCCAAACCCTCATTCTTTTCTTGTTTCGCGCTCTCTATACAACATAAAGTCAGCCTGCATTTAATGCTTGCGTCGGGATGTGAGGGGGAGTCCTTTCTCTCCTTTCTTTCTTTTTTTTTTTTTTTTTTGGAGACGCCAATGGGCCCCTTCTTCGCCGCAACGTCGCTGTGTGCGTCGTGTGAGTCGACGAACCCGGCGCGACCCCGTCCTCTCCCCCGAGTCTGACTCGAATGACAAACCGGGCCGATTTTCAGCGCATCGCTGGGAAATGTGGGACCCGATAATAGAGATTTCGCTTTCATTTTTTACGCTTGACTTGGTTATTGTTGCCTTTCTTTCGGCCCCTGATTTCTTTCCAGGGATTAGCCCTGACTTCCCCGCACTACTGGCGGCCAAAGTGGCCCGAAGCCGGGATGACAATTGACGAGGATCAAGGCGCCTTAAAGAGCCTGGTAAGGGCCGGGGCCCGAGAAAAGACCCTGGAGAAGAGAGGAGAGGAGAAGAGAGGAGAGGGGAAAAAAACGGATGCTCCCAAAAAGCTTTTTGGGGGGTGGACACACACACACACACACACACAAAATCTCAGCCCCGGGGACTCGGCGTCCAGCAAATTAATTGATTCTAACTGGTCCCTTTCAGCGGCTCAGGGGAAAACGCGCGTTAATGGCGTGACGTCACCGTCCTCCGCGAGCTGCAGGTATCGGGGGGTCACACCCCGCCCCCCCAACCGGGACTTCCTCGCCGTCCCGTCCCGTAAAGAGCCAGTGACTTCTTTCAGCTCCACTGCGCAGGCGCGGAAAACCCCGGTCATTTAGAAAAATCGGTGAATAACTCCAGACGTTGTTCATTTGTAAAGGGCACTGGGAGCCTGGAAATTAGTCCAGTGGAATGGTGGACAAATTCACACCAACGAATGTGGCTTCGATCTTTTTTTTTTTTATGGGAAAAGAAAAGGGTCGTTTCTAAATGACCCCGAACTTGTGTGTGCGATACATTTTTATTACTTTAACACGATCTGGATGGGGAACAGGGCCTATTTAGCCAACCGCGTTCCTTTTACCATCACCCTCGCCAAAACCAGGGACCATAGAAAAAGCCTTTTCAATTCATTATCAATATGCAATATTTTCCATAATTGGTTCACAATCGCTGCTCCAACGCCGCAAAAAAAAAAAGTACATTTAAATAAGATCTTTCTACATGTAATATGGTAATAAAATTGGGTCTCATTTCACACCAGATCCCCCCCTTTAATACCCACGAAGCGACAGGCATCGATATTCCTGCCGAATTTCATACGGTCGTTATTTCCACGCCGCCTTGTTAGCGCGTCGCTCCTCATTCACTCGGCGGCCTTTGTGCGCCGCCGCCGCCGCCTCCGTCCCGCCTCCGTCCCTCCGCGCGTTACACCAATTAAAGGCGGACGTGCTGTAAATGTAATGGGCCGAGCGCTGATTGTTTCTGACAGGCAACAAAACACATAGGCCCGCCCCTCAGATTAGGGGAGCGTTGGGGGGGGGGGACCCCGAATCCGCCCCGGTCCACTGGCCCGACAGGGACGGGGGGGGATGCCAGCGGTGGTCCGGGGTTCATCTGCTGGACAGGACGAGCAAAAGTCAAATCTAATTCGACCACTTGATAACCTACGTTATCAATAAGACGGAACTGTAATATTCTAAAAAGGAAACGAAAACTTTCTTATTAATTAATTAAAAAAAAAAAATGTTTTGTCCCGATGCTTCACAGGGCACACAAAACACTGAAAAACATATTCCCAAAAGTTATTCAGAAATGATGCACAAATAATACTGGTAATGAAGTTGGTTTAGATGTGATGCAAATCTCGTACAGGTGGAGAACAGACTCTCTTCCTCTGCAAACGTCACGTCATCTTTGACGAAGAAATTCTTCAGCCAACGTTCATTTTTGTCGCATTTCCTTGCAGCTCGCTGGCTTATGTTTCATGCATCACAAAAAAAGGGCATAAAAGCTTACGATTACAAACACGCCTTCTGGAACATTCTGAAAGCGGCGACCGGCGAGGGTCAGAGAGGGTCCAGGGTGTTTGCTGCATCTCCGCATTTGTCGACTTGGTCATCCGAGCGCGAATAGGGTGAGAGAGGGAGGAGTGGGAGGGGCCAGTCGCCGCTGAAGAGGTGGGTCTTGGCCCAGATGCGGTGATGTTAACTCTGAGTGCCCCCGCCTTCCCAAGACCCCAGGTTGCCTTTGCATGACATCATCACCAAAGCATCTTACCCCCCCCCCCCCCCCCCCCCTCGCCGAAATCCGCCACTCTCTCAGGCCATGCTCTCATTCAAAACGCCGCGCTGAAACACATACGTTTCTTTCTCTCCGTCTTCCCCCCTTCTCTCTCCTTCTTCTTCTTCATGCCGTCCACCGGTCCCCTCCCTCCTTTCCCTTTCTTAACCCCGGAGAAGCCATTGTTCGGGGCGAGGGCCTGATCAAACCGGTGGCCCGCCCAAACTGCGGCCTTTCTGTAAATTCAATACGTCCACCTTAAAGATTTCCCTAATTAATGGATGACATCTTTGGCTGGAGCAGAGGCGAGCTATTTTGCTCCGGCTCGCTCTTTGTTGGCCTCCTAATTAACTTTCCCAGGTCAGCCAGGGTCCCTAGGACCTGAAAGTGAAGAGCTGCATTGTGCGAGGAGTTGTAAACTTACTTTTCTGCCTCGGCACTTAAAAGGCTGAGCCACTATAGGGAACAGAAAATATCCTATTTAAGGCCTTTGTGTCTGAACTGCCTGCACATGTTCCAATAAAAGAAAGTCTTTTAAATAAGCGTTCATGTCCTCTGCCAGAGGTACACCCCCGGCTCTTTCTCCCTCTCCCTCCTCTGTTCTCCCCCCTTTCAGCAGCCCCTCTCCTCCTCGCCTCGCCTCGCCTCGCCTCCCAGAATCATTAGGACCAAGTCCCCGTTCCCTTCCCCGGGCCTGTGTGGCACTTTAAGTGCCGCTGAAGGACTGAAACTGTCTGAATGGACAATGAATGTAAACAAAAATAACATAAAATTGAAAAAAAAAAAAAAAAAGTCAATTCTGAATGTCGAAACTCAAATTCGAATATAAAATACTCCAGTGGCTCACGCTATTCTTTATTTACTCGGTTCAGGGCCACATACTAATACACAACAGTTACAACTACAATAATAATAATGATAATAATAATATTAGTAATAAGGCCGACTATAATAAAGATTTGGTGGCAAAGTGTAGTTAAAAAGTTACAAAAAGTGGAGAAAAAAATGCAGCGTTTCTTCCCATAACTAGACTGGTTATAAAATGCCGGTCATGATGATATGAAAATATGAACATTATAACATGTTTAATTTATATTAAATGCAAGCATTTATAAATGACACCAAACACCTCACTCTACGCCTTTACGATCTACTTATTTCTAACAACAATAACAATGATGATAATAATCACTTTATTGAAGAAAAAAAAATGCTTAGCGATACAAAATATTGTAAATATTGTAAATATCGGGCAACGGGCGTAACGTATAGTACGTATACCACAAGTCAAAAGTTTGGTTTTGAAGAGTCCAATAAAAGATGCACCTTGACGGTGCTGCATGCACCACCATCATCGTCACAAGCGGCTTCTCGAGCCGCATCTTTTTCCTCACGCGTCTTTTTTCCTGGTTTTGAGTGGTCAGTTTTGGCCTGTGACGCGAGACTGGTCAGGAACAGAAAAGGCCACGACCGGTAGTGGACACAGAAGGTCAAAAGTTCAAAAAAAGTTCAAAATCGTTCCACTGGAGGTCAAGGCTAACTGTTCCTGTCTACGTGCATGCACACGTTCCCCCGTTAACGGTCATTTACGACCGCCGTCTTCTTTTTAAAGTGCCCAAACCCGATGGAGTTTGGACGAGAGCGTTTAAGTGTCCCGTCCAGAAGGTCCCACGCAGCCACCCCGCCCTCCGACGGCCGGAGACGGTCCCTGCCAGCTGTCATAATTTGTTAACGAGGCCTTTCAGAGCGCAGAGGGACAAAAAAGCGACTCTGTCTCCGGAGAGGTGGGCGCGGCGGGGGGGGGGACGGGACGGGACGGGACGGGACATCAGACCGATTTCAGAGCGAAGACGTGACGGCGGCCGCCGCATTTCAACACGAAGCGACGCGGAGGACCCGACAGGTGCTCCGGGGGTCCGGTCCTGGCCCGGGGGGAAGAGAGAGAGGCGGGACGGAGAGAGAGAGAGAGAGCGAGAGAGAGAGAGAGAGAGAGAGAGAGAGAGAGAGAGAAATTGACTTTTGTTTGGAGTTTGTGAAAAGTGGGAATCAGGCTCCGGACAAAGAGACTCCCCGCCGAGAGCAGCTGAGTGGAGCCATCTCAAATCAGTCAGCCAAGGAACCAATTAATCCGGCCATTGTCCCGGCCGAGCCTCCGCCAGCACATCAACACATTCGCGCCCCATTGTACCCGCTCTCATGCCGCTGGATTTATCCCCTCCAACAGCCAGTTTTGTCCCGGCCCGCTCAGGCGGAAGTTTCTCACTGACAATTTGCCCCAAATAGATTTGTCAGGGAGCGTCCGCGGACGGGCCGGCCGGGCCGGGCGGGTTAGGTGGGCTTCTTTAGGCCCGCGTGTGTGGTGTGTGTGTGTGTGTGTGTGCGTGAGTGTGCGCGAGTGTGTGTAAATCCCGTCCCCCTGGGTGGCCCGGCGTTTGCCGCAGGTGTGCGCGCGTGCGTATCTCGTCGGGGAAGACGAGCAGGGTTTTTTTGGGGGTTTTTTTTTGCCGGGCTCCACTCGGCTGTGAGGGCCGCCAGTATCTGCATACTGATGCGCTGAAGCAGATTCTCTCTCCGCCGCTCTTTGTTGGGACGTCCTTTTTCATTGACTGTTATTGAGCGGCGGGTCGCGGTGAAAGCTCGAGGGTCCGAGGGGTCCGCGGCGGCGGTGATGTCGCTGATGTTTGCGCAAAGACGATCTGTGAATGACGGGATTAGAAAGAGTTAAGAAGATTAACACAGAAAAACCAGCCCACCCTCTCTCTCTCTCTCTCTCTCACTCACACACACTCACTCTCTCCTTCTCATTCATACAGACACACTCAATCACTCTCACACTCAATATCTCAACACACCACACACACACACTCTCACACTCAATATCTCATACACACACACAACACCTCTCACACGCAATATCTCATACACACACACTCTCTCATACTCAATAACTCATACACCCACACTCTCTCACACTCAATATCTCATACACACACACACACACTCTCACACTCAATATCTCATACACACACACACACACTCTCACACTCAATATCTCACACACACACACTCTCTCATACTCAATAACTCATACACACACACTCTCTCACACTCAATATCTCACACACACACACACACACACACTCTCATACTCAATAACTCATACACACACACACTCTCACACTCAATATCTCACACACACACACACACACACACACTCTCTCATACTCAATAACTCATACACACACACACTCTCACACTCAATATCTCACACACACACACACCACACCACACACTCTCATATCAATAACTCATACACACACACACTCTCACACTCAATATCTCACACACACACACACACTCTCTCATACTCAATAACACTCTATACACACACACACTCTCACACTCATACTCTCACACACACCACACACACACACTCTCATACTCAATAACTCATACACACACACACCTTCACACTCAATATCTCATACACACACACTCAATAACTCATACACACACACACTGCTCTCACACTCAATATCTCACACACACACACTCTCTCTCACACTCAGTATCTCATACACACACACTCTCTCACACTCTCACACTCAATATCTCATACACACACACACACTCTCAACACTCAATATCTCATACACCACACCCTCTCATACTCATAACTCAGACACACACTCCTCTCTCACACTCAATATCTCATACACACACCTCTCTCTCACACTCACACACACAATAGCTCATACACACACTCAATAACTCATACACACACACTCTCTCACACTCTATCTCATACACACACACTCTCTCACACTCACACACTCAATATCTCATACACACACACTCTCTCTCACACTCAATATCTCATACACACACACTCTCTCATACACACATTCAATATCTCAGAAACACACTCTCTCTCACATTCAATATCTCATACACACACACTCTCTGTCACACTCAATATCTCATACAACACACACATCGCTCTCATACACACACTCAATATCTCATACACACACTCTCTCACACTCAATATCTCATACACACACACTCAATAACTCATACACACACACACTCTCTCATACACACATTCAATATCTCAGAAACACACTCTCTCTCACATTCAATATCTCATACACACACTCTGTCACACTCAATCTCATACACACACACACACACTCTCTCATACACACACTCAATATCTCATACACACACTCTCTCTCACACTCAATAACTCATACACACACACAACATCTCTCACACTCAATATCTCATACACACACTCTCTCTCACACTCAATAACTCTACCCACACACTCTCTACTCACACGCAATATCTCATACACACACTCTCTCTCTCACACTCAATATCTCATACACCACACACTTTCTCACACTCAATATCTCATACACACACATTCTCTGTCTCTTCTCTCTCTCACACACACGTATATCTCATACACACACACTCTCACACACAACTATCTCATACAGACACACACAATCACTCTCACACTCAAGATCTCATACACAACACTCTCTCCACACTCATAACTCATACACACACACTCTCTCTCACACTCAATATCCCTACACACACTCTCTCTCACACTCAATATCTCATACAACCCACTCTCTCTCACACTCAATAACTCATACACACACACTCTCTCTCCACCAATATCTCAATACACACACTCTCTCTCACACTCAATATCTCATACACACACTTTCTCACACTCAATATCTCATACACACCAACTTTCTCACACTCATATCTCATACACACATTCTGTCTCTCTCTCTCCACACACGTAATATCTCATACACACACACTCTCACACACACTATCTCATACAGACACACACAATCACTCTCACACTCAATATCTCATACACACACTCTCTCTCACACTCAATTTCTCATACACACACATTCTCTCATACACAAACTCAATATCTCATACACACACACTCTCTCACACTCACACACTCAATATCTCATACACACACATTCTCTCTCACACTCAATATCTCATACACACACACTCTCTCTCTCACTCAATATCTCATACACACACACCTCTCTCACACTCACACCTCAATATCTCATACACACACACTCTATAATAACTCATGCACACATTCTCATGCACACACCTCAACATCTCATATACACACACATTCTCTCATACACCACACTCAATATCTCATACACACACTCTCTCACACTCAATATCTTATACACATACATTCTCTCACTCACACACACTCAATATCTCATACACACACACACACACTCTTACACTCACACACTCAATATCTCATACACGCACACTGTTGCTCACACTCACACATACTCTCTCACACTCAATATCTCATACACACTCACTCTTTCCTTCTCACACATAATCACTCACACACACACTCTCTCTCTCACACTCACACGAGATCTCTCTCGCACACTCAATACTTCACACTCAGACACTGCAAGAGCTTCTTCTTCCACCAAGCATCAGAGCTCTCAATGCACCGCCATCACCAGAACACTGTTAACTCAACAACAATACACTTCCAGCCTTATGCACCTGATTTTTGCACATCTCAACTCATTTTGCACATTGCACAGAAAGTTGTACTTTTCGCCTATAGATATAACCTGTACAGTATTTAAATTTTAGTTAGTATAGTTCAGTTTAGTGTATATACATATATATATATTTCTTTAATGATTGCACCATGGGGGGGTCTGTGTGAAGTGACACAACGAAACGTGTCCTCTGCTTTTAACCATCACCCTTGGTGAGCAGTGAGCAGCCATGACAGGTGCCCGGGGAGCAGTGTGTGGGGACGAGGCTTTGCTCAGTGGCACCTCGGTGGCACTTTTGGGATTGGGACTCGAACCTTCTGAGTCCAATTTGCTTAAACAACAATCAGTATCTCAGACCTCCTTCTCATTCAATCATCTCTCATATAAACCTTTCACTTTTTCAGAAAACAGGTCGCTAGTCCGTCGTCTCCAGGTTAAGACCCGAAACCGGCCATGCTGACAGTGACCATCATGTACAATAAAGTATAATAAACTGTGCGTTGTCTGTACATGCGCCGCTAATTATAATAAGTTAATAACTTAATAAATTAGGTGTGTCGTCTCAGAGTCACCAGTGGCCGCTAAATAATACAAGTGACAAACAGCGACACACAGACAATCTGCCATCATTTACACCCCCCCCCCTCCGGCCCGCAGTCATTCACCTGCCAACAGGCCAATTTGCTTCAAGAACACGCGGTGGCAGCGCGTAAAAGGAAGACACGACAATGACTAATTGCGATTAGCGACGCCCCCGCGGCGCGCCGTTTAAAGGGACCCGCGGAGTCCCCAACGTGCGCCGGGCGAGCGTGGGAATGCGGCCCATTAAAGGTGAAAATATGGATTTCTGCCCCCCGACGGGGTCAGGGCGTCGTCGCGCACGCGCGCTGAACCTCCGTTTTTTTTTTTTTTGTTTTTTTTTTTGTTTTGCGCCCTCGAGGTCACGAGGTT